>NC_082712.1:66184750-66488308 GCF_030144855.1 Hypanus sabinus
ATTGTTACTGGATAAAGGGCTCTCAGTTAATCAAATGCATATCATCCTAGTGAAGCAACCTCCTCAGTTTCATTCCTGACACTCTTTCCCATTTTCCCTGGAAATTATCTCACCTTGGGTCCTTGTCCAATATTTGTCTGAAAAGCTAAATGTTTCAGATCATCACTGCTCTCTATGAAAAAAAATCCTTTTTTAAATCACTCCCCTTTCCATTACACTTAATGGTCTTCAGATACAGTATCAGCTGTTGTCATAACTTTATCCTACATAAATCATTGTTAGCACAGATCTTCTCAGAGCTCCTTGAAGATTGCAAACTTGTGAATGAAGGCTATTGCACAAAATTTGGTCCAAAAACTCATGTGGGATTAGACAGCACACAAATTTCCTACCACCTTTCCAGACCATGCCCTTTCAAAGCATCTTTCTAATCCTCTCATTAACTTTTCTCTAATCCTCTCATCAACTTCTCTCTCTTCTCCTCCAACTAGTCTTTGTGGTTTCACACACTTAATGCTTTCTGTGTAAACAAGTTTATCCTGGCATTGGTGTTCATTTTGTTTCCTGTGCATTGTTTTCTCTCAGGTATGCATAATTATACAGTATAACTGCACCTATCTCTCAGAGTGTATCATAAAGATTAAAATGTTAACAGTAAGTTCTGAGCTTAAAGTTTACTGACAGGTGTACACTCAAGGAGATGTAATCTGATTTCACCAGAATAGATTCATTTGGCATTTTGTTCATAGTTCTCCAGAAATGTTCATTTGACCTGTCAGGATAAGAGCAGCCAGCTGTGGATATTGTAAGGAAATTGCAGAACCTGTTCCAAAAAAAGCTGCAGAAAAGGTTAATGGCATAATGTCTTTCATATAATCTAACTGTAGTGAAAAGAAGAGCCTAAAATACCAGTTAATATATAATAGGATTTTTATTTGGTTTGACCTAATATGATTAAATCTATCAGTTTCCAAAAAGGGAGTAGCAATTATTCATTCCTAGGATAAGTTTTAACTGAGGATTACTTATTTGGTGAACTATTTTTGTAAGGTGCCTTGGGGTCAGAGTACTGAAGTTATTGCATTTGTTTCCAATGGTCTCCATTATTGATCCCAGTTACTGTTTAAATCCCTCAACAGTGCCAGGAAAAAAATTAATCTGAAGTAATTAAATAATCTTGGTAAAAAAAAAATTCCATCATAAGCAATGGTGAAGATAAAATTATTATATTGTGGTGAAAACCTTTTTGATTCACTAATATCTTTGGAGAAGAAGAACTGGTATCTGACTTGGATATGGCTTCAGGGCTACCAATTTATTTAACCCTAAAGTGCTGCCTTTTCTGCCTCCAGTAATAACATATGTCTTATCTCTTTATGTCAGCTTTTGGTGAGATTATTTCTGAACTATTCACATGTCTGTAGTTCATCCATCATTATTACATCCTTTGACCTGGAAATGGTCCATGCGTGCAAGCAATAGTTTCTCTAAGATTAGTGGTTGCCACATTTCTTACATCCCGTTTTATATTTGAGAGTGTTCTGCTTACAATATTTAGTCCATTGAGTGTCCAGTCTCCCAAGGTTTCCAAAATCCCAAATAAGTATAAATTATTTCATTAATTAGACTGTCATGTCATCCGCATAAAATTTCAACTCATTATCTTCAATTCAACAGCCCAAGTGCAAATCTATTCTACACAAAATTCTTGGATTTTGTGGTTGACAAACAGTTTCCCCCAGACCTTGTGCTCATTGGCTGCTTTTCACTTTGTTCTGTGTGAGCTGCACTGTCCTTTTTCTGCAAAAGGAACTACAGTGTATCTTCTATTATTTCATCTTAGGCTCCTGAACCATTTCTATATGGTTCATTGGGTGTTGCCTAATCTTTCCCATGAATGCTTTGATGAGAATGTTCAGGAATTGGTTCTATGTAAGCACAAAGTATTCCTGGAAAGGAAACTCCACTGCAACTCAAGGGAAAGAGTCATAGCTGACCAGAAGAGCGGACTGTAGGTAAAGAAAGCCCATCATCTCCAACACTACACCAGCAACCATGATACACACAGACTCTTCAGCACTGTCAAGATATTCTATAAGCCAAGCTCTCCATGGAAAGAATGTGCTAAAGAAGTCCTTAGCAGTGACTCTGTCTTTGGAGTTCAGAGAAGGCTCACTTGACTAATGTGTGGAAGGAGTGATCATATGAGCAAAGTTTGGACAGTTCAGTGTTGTATCTATTGGAATATACCAAAGTGAGGGGGATGATTGGGATATAAGATCCTCAGAGGTCTTGGCATGGATGATGCACAGAGGATGTTTTCTTTTGTAGAATCTAGAAGTGGAGACACTTTTTATCAATTAGGAATTGCCTATAAAAAATTCAAGAGAGAATCCTTTCTTTTCTCCCAGAGAGTTAAGAGTCTTCCTTCCCCAAAGGGAAGCAGAAGCAGAGTCTTTCACGACAAATCACTAGCAATGGGACATCTCTGCAAAGTAAGAAATTGCTATTTTAAAATTTAGATGTGCAAAAACTCTTCTCTCATATGATGGTGGATAGCTGGAATTTTCTCCCCCTGAAGGCAGTGGAGGCCAGATTATTAGATATATCTTAGATTGATATAGATAAGTATTTGAAAGAGAATTGAAGTTTATGGGGAAATGGAACTGAAGGGGAGTTCAATAGGTTCAGTAAGTACATTTAATATCAGAGAAATGTTTACAATATACATTCTGAAATTCTCTTTCTTAGCAAACATCCACAAAAACAGAGGAGTGTTATGTTAGAACCCCAAAGGCCTCCCCAACTCCCCCCTCCCATGCACAAACAACAGCAAAGCAACGGCCACCCCCCCCATCAGCAAAAAGCATCGGTGCCCTCCACCGAGCACTCAAGCGTGCAACAAGCATCAATAAAGACACGGACTTGCAGTACCCCAAAGACTACTCGTTCACGTAGTAATTCAACATACCACAGGCTCTCTCTCTCTCTCCCTAATAAGGGAAAAAGAGGTGTCCCTGTTTCACAGTGAGAGGAGTTGTGGCTATCTATACTGAAAGGCAGGACAGGCTTCAGGGTTCTGCTGGCCTGTTCCTGCTCCTAATTTCCTTTATGTTCACCATTCCTAAGATGTAGTTAAATATTACTTGACAAACAAGAGGGTTTAAGGTTACTGCAGAACTGAGGCTGCAATCAAATTAGACATGACCTTTTTAAATAATGTGGCAGGTTTGTGTAGTTGAATGTTCTAACATTTAATTTATATATTCCTGTGTTCATTTGTAATCAGGTACTAAGCTCTCAGTTGACTGGAGTGATCCCTGCCCTCCTGTATGCTCTGAGTCATAGACTACACACAGCACAAACCTCAAGACATTGGAAAATTCTGACAATAGCTTCACCACAATGTCCTCCAAACCCACTGACGGTATAATTGAACCACTATCAGTATTGTTTTCCTTGGCCAATGGTTCCAGCACTGAGGCTCTAATGACATTCAGACAGCTACAGTGTACAGGCCACTTCATTCATATGCTTAATATCTGACTGCTGAAAGAAATAAGTTAGTCCAAGATCATCATGCCAAGAGATTACCAAGTGGACAGAGGAACTGATTCAACGGTATTCTCAAAGCCTCATTGAAAATATGCAACATCCCTCCTGGCTCATGGGAATCCTTGGCATATGACAGATCAAAATGGAAAAGAAAGATGGAGGGTATGAAGAATCTCAACCTCATTTCACAGGGCTCACAGAATCCCAACGTACGCATCAGAGGAAACATCACATTCCAAATTATGTCCGCACTTGTCCTCATCATACACCTCTCAGCCTACCTGGGGCAGAATACGCAGGTCAAATTAAATAACGTGAAATCAGATCGAAATAATGTCATATGCACAAGTATGGTGAGGGGTACAGACAGACACAACAAAAACCTTGTTTAAAGCAGCATCACAGACACCAAAATGGCATTTCTATCTACTTCACAACCTATAGGCATGGAGTGGAAACCAGTCATCCTCATCTCCAGGGGACATTCTAAGGGGGAAAATATCAAATGGCCATGTGCAGATATTTTAGCTGATGATTCTAAAATCTTGCTACTTATAGCCTCTCCTTCCTCCTCAACAACGAGTCTGAACAAGGCCAGATTTAGTTGTTATAACTAGTCACAGTGTTTGGTGATAGCATGTTTCACCATGTTGTTTTCAGTTCTTTCTGTAAATGAAGTACTCAGTGTTCAGCAAGGAGCCATAGAATTTGGCATAATGTAGCGATGTGCTACACATAGCGCTGAAATAATGACACACAGTCGGTACATCGTTTCGAGACTAGTTTATTCAAACTTTGTGGCGCTGGCATTTAATCTCTAGCGCCCACCCTCTCCAGGAGGAAATGACATCAGAGGTGCATTACCAAAGTCTCCCCCCACACGCTGGCTATTTGTGAGCCGGTTCGCCTGCGCAGAAAGCGGGTCATCACAATAAGATGATATTTTGAGCTAATCACAAGCCTGCAATGCAATGGCCTTCCAGATATGTAACCTCTCTGAATTGCAAATGCTTGGAGATTAATTATCATGTGAAGGTTCTGAGGTGGAGAATAATTTCATTCTCTGTTGATGTCAAACTTTGGTGTAGGATATCAATAGCTCTTTTTTGCTTTTATGTCGGCAATTGAGAAGTAAATATCAGCTCTGAGAATGGTGGAAATGTGAAAGTAAAGCATGAAAAAATTTCAAAAAGACCATACCTTTATTATCTGGTATCTGTGTCATCCACTATAGCCCGTGTCTTATAGAAGGAGCAAGAGAAATATATATTTTCTCGGAAAGAAGGACATATGTTCCCAGGGGAAAAGTGGGTTGGCTGCAGACTTTCAATACCTAAAGTGCAGAGGAGAAGGAGATTATTTTGCATGTGCTCTGAGCTATAATTGACTCGGAGGTGACTAATCCTGATGAAACTGAATGTTATTGTATCTTTCTTCAATAAAAGTCGTGCCAGCTCTGGCTCAGAGCTTAGAATCTGGAGGAAGTGCTGTATTACACAGCCTGCGAGGAATTGAACTTGGGGGCAACTAAGACTAGAGGGTTCAGCCTCAGAATTTAAGGGAGCCCTTTTAGAACAGAAATGAGAAGCAATTTCATTAGCTAGAGGGTGGTTAATGTGTAGAATACATTGCCCCTTGGCTATGGAGGCCAAGTCATTGGTATATTCAAAGCGGAGTTTCCTAATTAGTAAAGCCACAAAGGATGCAGAGAGGAGTCAGGAGAATGGGGTTGAGAGGGATACTAAGTCAACTGTGATGGACTAGCAGAGCAGATGCAATGGGCTGAATGGTTTAATTTTGTTCTTTTGTCTTATGGTCTTATGGTTTAATTATCACTGCCTTTATTGAAGGAAGTGCATTCTTTCACAAAATGATCTCTCTTGCCATAACAAATGTCATCTCTTAATTAGTTGTCAATGGCAATTTCACAAGAAACTGGATATAAAAAAAGCTTTTCCAAGACTTTTTGCTGTCATCTTCTGGCCTCAGAATGGAGGACAATCCACTTCCATTCTGGTTTTGTTGCTTCTGACTGGCCAATTTATCAATGTAGGAACTGTAGGAGGCTGATAGGACAGCTGATTAGACAGCTTAGGAAGTAGTGCACTGATTTGTTCTCTTCATGCATGATTTTGATGTTCTCAATATTATTCAGAAAGCTGCTTCTCCAATTTGAGAAGTCATAGGCCAAAGTTGCTCAGGAAACTGTGGGAATATTGCACTTCTTCAAGGATGCTTAGAACACATCCTTGAATCTTTCTTTTTGCTCCATCTGGTAAACTCCTACTAAGATAGAGCTTGGAATAGAAAATTGGCGTTTGCAATTCTAGTTGCAGACATGCCAGATGAGCTACTGAGCCTGATACTGAGATTTGCCTGAGAGTGAATACTGATATTGGCTCTCTAATTCTTTTAATAAATTTGGAGGATTTGCAGAGAAGTGACATCCTGACGTGCCTATCGTAGGTAGTTGAGGACTTGGAGATGCTCTTAAGTTGTCATAGAGCATTGTGCCTAATGAACCACATGTCTTTTTTTTTGCAGTTAAGACCTGAAATATGGGAAGAATTCACAGATTCTCAGGGACACTCCATGAGCTTTTGTTTCTGAAGGCAGTGTGGTATAGCAAGAACAGTTGGTAGAGTACTTTGGTCTTGGAACTGTTCAGTCTACAGCCCCTCCTTCCACTTGAGTTTGGTTAAGAATTTAGCAATATCTTGAAGCTCAATCTCCAAGCTCATGCAAATGAAGGCAAACTCTGCTGAAACTCTGATTAGCCTTAGATTCAGAAATTAGAAAATTATCTGTACCCTCACAGGGAAGTTTGTAGGAGATGATGTAAAATATTACACTGAGAAAGATTAAGAACAGAGTTGGGACACTGTTCAGTTTTGTTTGACAGCAACCTTCACTGAGACCTAGTTTGGAAATTCCACCTTTATTCAAGGGGAAAGAAGCAGTCCTGTAGTCACCTAAGGTTTAAATGGAAATCTTTGACTTAAAGAACAATCGGTGGATGGAAGGACAGGGACTCAGCAACTTGCCAGCAGCCATAACATGTATGGGTTCTGATGATTGCCCTTCAGTTTCAAACCTAGCCTTACGTTGAAGTATGGTGACACCACCAGCAGCTGAGAGATTGAACCATGAAAACAAACTTGAATGCTGAATCATGTCCGGAAAATTTAGAATTATTTTTTGAAAGAAAGATGGGATTTAGAGTGTATGAATTGAGACAATGCTTCTTTTTCTCTCATTAATCTAGTGACAATTAAAAGCTGAAGGAATGAGGCTCCAAATAATTTGTCAGATAGATTATTTTCCAAACAATACACCTAAAATGGAATGCCTGTTTCAGGTTGGGCACCGAATGAGTCTGATTGACAAAAGAAACTGTATTCATCTCGACGATCTCATCTCCATCGCTGGCAATCCCTTTGCTCTCTGTAACTACAGCACCTACCACCCCTGCACTTAAAACAATTTTATTTTCACTATTTGCCAGTTCTGTTGAAAGATCATTGCCTTGAAGCATCCTCTCTACAGGTGCTGTCTGACCCATTGAGTATTTCTAGCCTTTTATGTTCCTCTTTCAGATTTCCAGCATCAGCAGTTTTTTATATGAGTTTTCAAATACCTGATTTAAAATGATAGTTTGACAAGTTTCGTATATGTCTACATTTTTAATTTTTTTTGCTCAGCATAAAAAAACTTTCAATTTCCAATTACATTTGCACATCTTCCCCTCACAGATATCAGGTATCAGAACACTTTGATCAAAATATGGACATCACCACAACTTCCTATACAAAAGCTCTTATTAGTATAGCATACAGGTTTACATCTACATACTGCAGAAAAGGTTGCCATGCTTTATGAAAACTATTTGTTTTTGAGTGTGCCATACATGTCAAAAAGTCCAAAAGAATGTATTCCATGATTAATTTATGCCAACCAAAAAGTCCAGGGGCCTTATTGGATATCCAACAAAGTAAAATGCTCTTCCACACACAAAAAGTCTGGATGTTAATAAGTTTTTTCTGATGTGCATTAATAATACACCTACATTTTAAGCACATGATTTTCACACTGCTTAATTCTCCTAAGAATGGTGTGTGATGATATTGTTGCCACCTCTACCAGAACACGTCAAACATCCTTACAGGGAGATTTGTTCCTGCCAGAAAGGTTTAGAGTAATTAGACAAGAAAAACACTATGATATAGATGGATGTTTCTGGGAAGGTACAGATTGTAATTGAAGAAAAGCTAAGTCAGGCTTGAAAGCAGAGCAGATGTGAGCACTTAAATGTACTTGGGAGGAATGGATGACTACATTGGAACAGTTTCAATGTGAGAAGACTAACTGGTAAGGCAGATGGACATTTAGCTTTGCTCAACACAAGGGAATATGATATTATTGTAAGCACTGAGACGTGTTTGAGAAAAGGGCAGAACTGAGAGCACAATGTTTAAAGACATTTTGACAGGGATTTAGAAAAGGTTTAGAGAGATAAGGAGAAAATTAAGGCAAATGGAATTAGGCCAGGTAACTAGGCATGGACAAGTTGGATCAATAGGATTGTTTCCAGATGGGATAACTCCATGATTTTGTAACTCAATGTTTCAGGTTACAGAAACTTCAGGCATAATATGAGAGAAAGCACAAGAGGAAGGAATGTTACAATATTGATTAATGAAGCCATGACAGTAGTAAAGATGGAGAACATGTTAGAATGTTCTTCAAATCAGTTCAGATGTGAAGACTTAGAACTAAATGGTGGAATTTTTTTAAATGCATCGCGGATAATATTTTGAGCCACAGTGAAGAAAGTCCTAAAAGAGAAGGGGCAGTATTGGACAAGCCAGGCATGTAGCTGAAGTGTCTGGGTTGAGCATTTTGAGGATAGTGACCATAACTCAGATTCAGATTCAGGTTTATTTTTGCATGTACATCGAGACATACAATGAAATGCTTTACGGTGTTACAAACAACACAGTCTTGTGCTTAGATTGCCCATACACTCTGGTACCAATGTAGCAGAACAAAACAAACAACAATAGGAACAGACCACCAACAACAACAACAGCAAAATAATTCCTTTTCCACCCTCCCACACAGACAGTTCTCCAAGTCCAGGACAGGCCGCCTGATATCCTCCAGCCTCCAGGGATCTCTCTTACTCATAGACATCAAGCCTCAGACTTTCCCAGTGGGGTCTCAGATCCAAAGCTTTAACCATCAGACCTTGACTTGCAGACTTCTGATTGAATGTTGGTCTTCGATTTTCTGTATTGATCCCAGGACTCACCGATGATGGGTCATTGAATTGCAGACCATGAACTCAGGATCCACCAATGTGTGTAGCTAGGGGATCACTGGGCCTTGCGCCTTCTGCTCTATATGTTCCTCTGACAGCAACTCAATTGCACCTCTGTCTGTGGTTTCCATATAAAAAGCAATTTCCACAGCTCAATTAAATATAAGCTGTGCTTCAGTAAGAAGCTATTTTTGAATGCTTTGTTTAAAGATTCCACACACTACGTGACTTCTCAGTGCATCATTAAGTCCACCAATGAACTGATAATCTCTTGAATTGAGCCATGTACACAGAAATGGACTCCCCTTCTTTTTGACTCCATTTATGAAACCTAAATCATTCTGTAATTAAAAATGGCTTTGGTTCTAAGTGTTCCTGTATCATTTTTGCAATTGTAGGAAAGCTCATTTCTGGTGGTTTGGCTGGGGCATTCAAACTTTGAAACAAACAGTATGCCTTAAATCCAATGGATACTGAGGTGGTGGGTTGAAAATACATTTCTACCAAAGGAGGTATAAGGTGCTCCTTTCCTCCGCTATCCTGCAGGACACCCTTGACAAGGTGTAGCACCTGCTTAACCCCCTGATCAAGTGTCACATGAAGCCATGGGAGCAGGTGGCGGATGGTCATATGGGCAGCTGGTGCATATCACATGCCCTGGTTATGCGACCACTGACAGCAGACAGACAATCTCTGAAGGGTGTTAAGTATTGCAATGGCAAATCACTCCTGCAGAAAAATTTGCCAAGAACAATCATGGTCATGGAGACCATGCTCAGCTCCTATAACATGGCACAAAATGACGATGATATGAATACTAATTGAATTAGTTCAGCATAACATTGTATGCTGAAAGACCCGTTCCTGTGCTGTACTGTTCTAGGACCCATGCTTTATCTGTTAGTGTTTGACTGATATGTGGAACAAAAAGATTTTAAGGTTTAGTACAACTTAACATTTATTTCCGCTCAAGTTATTTCAACATGCACACATCCAATTGACTTCTGAAAAATTGACATCTGATTTATTGTTCCAACGAATAGCTTCTTAGAGTAAATCAGAAGGTTTACATCTTGGACTGAGATGCCGCCTAAGAATGTGAAACAGGCCAGGCTCACTCTGACAGGGATGGTAGTCTTCTCTGAATTATGGCAGGACCTTCCTTTTTACAATGTTGCTTCCAGATGATTGTAACTCTCTCATCCAGCTCTTCTTTTGTTCAATTTTTCTCCCAATCTTCTTCAGGCTTGTCTGTGTTCTTACTCCTGCCCAAGAACCTCCCTATTCTGAAGTAATTTATTCAAGTTGTGATACCTTCAAGAAGATGGTAAACAGAACACATCACTTTCCCTTCCTGTTTTAACATCCTTGGTTTAAAGGTGGTCTTTCATCAAGATTGATCATCAATCACAACTGACATTCCAGGATTCTGGTAAACAAGATGAATATGTTTTCTCACAGCTCTGCGAGTTCTTTAATTGTGCCTGTGCTTTGCAATTCATCAGAATGTCCCTTTAGGATGTTGATAGAAGTTGTTTAATCTTTGTTGGCTACAGGTGAGCATAAGTCCTAACGTTTGACAGGAAATTCCCTAATTAGACACCTGATTTGGGTAGCAAGGTAGCCGTTAGCAGAAAGCTTTCAAGCGCCAGCTGTAGGATTGAGGTTCAGTTACCTCTGCTGTCTGTAAAGAGTTTGTATGTTCTCCCCATGACTGAGAAGTTTTCATGGTGCTGAAGTTTCTTCCCCATTCCAATGAAGAAATGGTAGGTTGGTGAGTTGTGTGCGTGCTATATTGATGCTGAAGCATGAAGGAATCTACAGGGTGCCCCCAGCACAATCCTGTTCTGGTTGTTGGTGTAAGTGACAAACCTCGCTGTCTGTTTCAAATAAAAAGGTAATCTTTTAATCTATTAACCTTTTTAAATAGTCCTCTAATAAGACCTATATTGAAGAAGTACAGCAAGGATAAGCTAGTTAATTATGGGTCTGTGAATCTAATATCAATAATAAGAGAGTTGAAGAAAACTTTCTGAGAAACTAAATTAATCTAAAACTTCCAAAATCAAATTCATCTTCAAATTCCTAGAGCTATGACTTCAAGTTCAAGTTCAAATTTTATTTTCATTCAATCATATCCACATCTACAGTTAAGCTAAATATCATCCCTCTTGGACCAAGGTGCAAAGTACAGTATATACAGTCACACACAGCACATATAGTTCTGCCTTGGCACCTCTCACTACAAATAGATCCCTGACTTCCTGAACAAAAGATCACAATCACAAAAACAGGCAACACACTGCCCCCACGGTTACCCTCAACTCATGCTACACAAAATTGCTTCCTTAAATCCTTACTTCACTGCCAACACACTTATGACTGCATGCCCAAATTTTAACCTTAGCCCTAACTCTAACCCCACAATAACACCCTAATCATAAATGACACATAACATCCCATATATTAACAGTGTAGGGCAATGTAATCGGTGGAAATGTACATAATTCACAACCTCCGACATTGAGCTGAGGTTTCACTTTAAGAGGCTGGTCTGACGTGATGACGTAATTATGTAGAGGGTTCTTAGGTTCTGGAGTTGAATAAAATGTGTTACGGTTTTTCGTAAACATAAAATGCTTCACTTCATTTTGTTAACTAAAACCTACAACTGATTCACCCTAATGCACTTTCTCTGTAACTACAAAATTACACTGTGTCTTTTCTTTCAACTGCGTTGATGCAATTATGTAATGCATGCTTTGTTTGGCTGGCATGAAAAATGAAACCATTACACTGTATCTCAGTAAATATCAGAAAAATAAACCAATACAAATACCACCAATACCAATATAATTGGAAAGGCAGTGATAACCAGGAGTAGGCAGCATGGATTTGTCTATAATCATCCTGCCTGGCTGATTTGATTATGTTTGCAAAGAAATTAGAAAATAGATGGATGAAATCAGTATGGTTGATGTAGTCTACATGAGTTCAGTAGGGCCTTTGACAGATGCCACTTGGAAGACTGGTCAAAGATGATAGTGCCATGCAATTTGGCAAATTGGATGTAAGTTTGGCTTTAATATAGTACACACAGGGTGATGGTGAAGCATTGCTTTTGCAAACATGAGACAGTAGAAATGTGACTGGTGCTGTACCATAGGGACTGGTAATCGGACACTTAGAGCATGACTATGAATTGTAGGAGGAATGATTAAAGATTTTGCAAATGACATGAAAATTTAATCCTGATAAATGTAAAGTGAACCTTTTTTTGGAATGTTGAATACAAGAAGGATAACTAGCATGGGTTGAGGAATAGAAGGACTGGTACTCAAGTCCATAGAATCCTTAAGACAGCAAATGCAGGTAGTTAAGCTGATGGAGAAGGTATGATAGATTTCATTAGCTGAAGCATGTATTGTCAGAGTGTGTTTATCACTGTAGTGGTAGTAGGCAGCCCTCAATTACAGGGGATCATGGGTTTGCGTGTCTGGTGGACTGTGTTCTCTTCAGGGAGCAAGCTTGGGAGGGAAGATTTGAAGAACCGGCTGTTGCCCATGCAGTGGGTTCTGCCTCTCCACATCACCGATGCAGTCCAAGGGAAGGGCAAGCGCCGATACAGCTTGGCACTGGTGTCATTGCAGAGGATGCCAGAGTGAAGTTGTAAACAGCATTAAACTGCCTTAGGGACCTCGGCTCCAGATTTCTTCCTCGGGGTTTACTCGAGAAGCCTTTCCCATGGGTGGGTACGGCTGCAAGGCAGCGGAGGTTTAAAATCAGAATTCTCCTTCTCCATATCATTGTGCAAAGTCCTAAAGCTCTTATTAGGCCTTGTCTGACATTCTGTGTACAGTTCAGGTTGCCATATGACAGGAAGCATGTGATCTAAAGAGTGGGCAGAGGATGTTTACAGGGATGATGCTTGTGATAGAATGGTCCCATAATGAGAAACTAGAGAAAATGGGGGAGACTTGATGGAGGTATCCAACAAAACGAGGACCACTGATAGAGTGAGAATCGTTTTCTCATAATGGAATCATCTAAATCCAGAAGCATAAGTCTATGTTGAGGGGCAAAAGAATTAGAAGGGATCTGAGAAAAAAAAATCACTCAGAGGATGTTAGCGCTCTGGAATGCACTTCCTGATAAAATGTTGGAGACAGGTTACCCTCACAGCATACGAGAAGTATCTGCACAAGGCAATGGAACAACTGCTGGTAAATGGGAATATTAGGATCAACTTTATTTACCATATACAGTTACATGTATTTATTAATGTGCTGTGCTGGGGTGACATGCAATAAAAACACTGATATTTTATAATTATGAAGAATAAGGTTCAAAGAAGTAAATTCAATAGGTTTCAAAGGTACATTTAAGGTCAGGGAAATGTATACAACATACATCCTGAAATTTATTATCAAAGTACATAAATGTGACCATATACAACCTTGTGGGCATACTCAACACACCTATAGAATAGTAACTATAATAGAATCAATGAATGATAGTCCAACTAGGGCATTCAGCCAGAGTGCAGAAGACAACAAACTGTTTAAATGCAAAAAGAATAAACATTAATATAAATAAATAAACAATAAATATTGAGAACATGAGATGAAGAGTCCTTGAAAGTAAGTCCATAGGTTGTAGTAACATTTCAATGATGGGGCAAATGAAGTTGAGTGAAGTTATCCCTTTTGTTCAAGAGCCTAATGGTTGAGGCTAATTAACAATTATATAAAAATAAAGTTATAAGTATTAATATGGAATAAAATGTGCATACATATATAAATATCTGCATTTATTTACGGTGCAAATAGCATTATAAACAATGATTTAATGTGTCTACAGAGCTGTCCAGTGACTGAGGAAATAAGAGTGGATTTGTTAACTGGAATGGTTAATCAAATTAATTGTCTGGGGGATGAAACTTTTAAGATGGCATGTGGCTTCTGTTTTAGTTGCCCTATGGTGCTTGAAGTACTGTCTGGAGAGCTAATCTTGCGGAAGCTCAAGAATGATGGAATCAAAGGCTGACCTGAAATTGACAAATAGAATCCTGACAGAAAGAACTGTGTGCTTGAAGGTTAGCATGAACATGGTGGGCTGGAGGGCTTGTTTAATATTATTATGTAACTTGCCTGTAATTAAAAGTGAGTGCCTGAAATCCCAGGTTCAAGAACAACTTCTTTCCTTCAATCATTCATTCATGAACCAATCAACACAGCTCTAATTTCTATATGTTGACCCATGGCTTCTTCTTGTGCCAAGGTGAGGTTACTCTTAACGTGGAGGACCAACGCCTTATATTCCATCTGGATCACCTCCAACCTGATGGCATGAATATCAATTTCTTCTTCCGTTAAAAAAAATATTTCCCTCCCCCTCTCCTCTTCTTCTATTCCGCACTTTGGCCTTTCATCTCTCCTTATCTGCCCATCACTTCCCCTTGGTTCCCCTCCTCCTTTCCTTTCTCTGATGGTTCACTCTCCTCTCCTATCAGATCCCCTCTCCAGCCCATCACCTTTCCCACCCACCTGACTCCACCTCTCACCTTACCCATTCCCCACCTTCTTATTCTGGCATCTTCCCTCTTCCTTTTCAGTCCTGAAGAAGGTCTTGGCCCAAACTGGCGACTGTTAATTCATGTCCATAGGTGCTGCCTATCCTCCAGCATTTTGTGTACTGTATGTTGCTTTGGATTTCCAGCATCTGCAGACTTCCTCGTGTCCTAATCATTGCAGCTTAGCAACACTCTGACCAGTTTGATCACTTGACATTTCCTTCATTTTTCTTGTTCTAATGTATTCTTTCTTGTTAAAATGTGCAGAGTTTATGTTTAATTTATGTTTTTTCTTAATTTATGTGAATGCTGTTCAAAGTTCAATGTAAAATCTATTATTAGAGTACATACTGTATGTTACCACATACATTCCCGAGATTCTCTATGCTGCAGATATATGATTCTATGTGCCTGTGACACTGCTACACATTTTTCATTGTTCCTGTGCATTCACGTACTTGTGCATAAAGTTGACTTTGGCTTTATTTTGGTGAAAAATTCTGATACAAGAGGTTTGAGAAACTGCACTGCATTCAGAAACGCAAAGTTTGCTTGAGGAATCAGAATGCTGCGGAATATGCTGTCGATTCATTTACTTCTTATCTTCAGTCAAGTACTTTCTGTGTGGCCTTGTAAGTACAACAGCCCACAAGAACCTTTTACTTCATCTTGTGCAGTTTTATGTCAGAAGAGTTAAGTGTAACTGTTTTGCAAATCATTTTACTGAAAAAAGTTACATATCAGTATTGCTGTATCTCAGCCATCAATGCAACACTTCTTCCATATTCTCCCTCCTTGACAAGTGTCAGCCGGGGAAATTTTATTCAATAAATCTGACATTTGACTTTGATTAATTACATTTTGCAACTCCTGGAAAGACAATGTCAATGTTTCTCAGAATAAATCTGTACAGAATGTACATGTCCTAATGGCAAAACCACTCCACTGAACAGATAAGTTTTGTAGATTTATAAGGGAGATGATTTTAATCTAACCAGTACTGTCATGCAGACTTCTGATATTGTGCCCCAGGTTAGACCCTGAGAAAACTCAAAGACTTTACTTTTGTCATTGAGCACCCTTGGCTTGCAAAATAAATCATACCCTCTCTCTTCTCAAATTGATTTAATATTTTAATGACTTATACATGTTTATGACTTTTTCTTAATTTTATATATGTTTACACCAAGTTTAATTATTTAAATGGTTTAATCTAACTCAATAGAAGGGAATCTATAGGATAAAGTAGATTATTGACTTCACACAATCCTAGTGATTACAATGAAGAGTGAAATCAAATAGGTTCTAGGATGAGTTCTGTCAGTTTTCAGAGAAGTTGCCCTTTGGGAGATTTCTTTGTACCTAGTCCTGATACAGGTTTTGACCTGACATATCAACAATTCCTTGCACTTCTCCAATAAAGCTCAATAAATACTTATAAATTAATTTGCATCAATTTAACCCTTTAGCTTGCGCATTCAACCAGCCAAGAATCCATATTAATATAAATTGGGATCTGTGATTCCACTCCAGGACTGACCTAACACAAGGTGTAATATGTGATTTGTAATGGGGTCTGCAAGAAGGTGCCTTGAGACACACATTAAACTGCAGATACAGGAATATGGAGCAAAAGACTATCTGCTGGGCTGCATCTTTTTTGTTGGTGGGGGTTGGGGAGGGAGGATGGACAAGAATTGTTGATGTTTCAAGTCAAGACCCTGCATCGGGACTTCCCACGCAGATCATACTCTACCTTTGAATTCCATATATTGACCATAAGACACGTGAGCACAATTAGGCCATTCAGCCCATCAAGTTTGCTCTGTTTTGGACTCCAGTGATGAAGCACACTGAAAGATGTGGTGACATCTGCTTCAGTTTGTATGACTGAATATCAACAGCTCCCCTCTGAACTGCCAACCAGTTCTGCCCATTGAATTTTTAACCTTTGAATGAAATTGTGTGGTTAATTTTCTAACACTGTATATTACACTGACTGGCACAGCTTTGTATATCTTTTGCAAAATATTGATTCATTTTCCCATAAAAGCTTCCAATACTACTATTCTTAATTTGAAATCTATGTTCCAGAAACATTGTCATTAATTTTTGTTTATCAGTTCTCAATCTTTTTCATATGGTGATTATCAAAACTTTGCTTCTGCACTGACTAATGCAGTTGCCTGCCTCATCTATCCTATCACAACTCCAAATATGTTGAAACCTCTGTCTAACCCCAATTTTAACTTTGTTCCATTTCATCAATAAGCAGTTCCAAATTTGCCAAAGATCTTTTTTTTAATAAAGCTCTCTCATTCCTTTAACTATCTTTAGTAACTCTTTTCTTTACCCTAGTTAGGAAACATGCAAAAGGTTAAAAACCACACGCCCAACAAAAGTGACATTTCATTGCCTGGTGTGACTCAATTGGTTGCTCTCTCCTTGGTGAGTTAGGTAGCTGTGGATTCAGATCACAATTCAGTGACTTCATCTGAAACATCCAGATTAACATTCAGTAGAATTGTAGCTGCCTATTTAGAAATTCCTTTGTACTTCTCTGCTCAGAAAAGGTGATGCAGCACAATTGAAAACTGCCTTTGGCCTAGAGGAGAGTGATTATGCCTTCTCGGTGTTTAAGTGCAAATCAGGATATATATAAATTTTTTTGTGTGCTCAGGAGATTGTTTTTGTTTTATTTGCTCTAAAGAAAAACACACAAAATTCTGAAGGAACTCAGCAGATCAGGCAGCATTTATGGAAATAAATAAGTAGTCAATGTTTGGGGCTGAGTCCCTCCTTCAGGACTGAGAAGGAAAGGAGAAGATGCCAAAATAAAAAGGTGGGGGAAAGGGATGGAGGCTAGTTGGAAGGTGATAGGTGGACCCTGGTGTGTGGGAAAGGTCAAGGGCTGAAGAAGAAGGAATCTGATAGGATAGCAGAGTGGACAATAGGAGAAAAAGAAGGAGAAGGGGACCCAGGGGAAGTAATAGGCAGTTGAGTAGTAAAAGGTCAGAGTGGGAAATAGAGTAAGGGGCAGGCATGGGTGCGGAATCTGTTTATCGAAGGAGAAATCAATGTTCATGCTGTCAGGTTCCAGATGGAATATAAGGTGTTGCCCATCCACTCTGAGGGTGGTCATACTTTGGCACAAGAGGAGGCCATGGATCAATACTCTGAATTGGAATCAGAATTAATAATATTTTCTCTAGTAACATTTTGCTGGTGTAAGATCCCACCAAATAACTTCAACACTAGAGCAATGTATAATATTTGTTTCCGGCATTGTATTCAATTTCCCTGCTTTGTAACACAACAGTTCCTTTGAAATTCGTAGAACAAGAATTTTATTTAGCCTCTTTCCCCTGGAATTCTGGAACTTATACTGTCTGGCTACATTCTTTGACCTTGATGAGATCTTGCACCTCCAGTGAACTCAAATTCAACATTAACACAGAACAAAGCAGCATTGACTGCGCTGCCTCTGGAGGTCAAGGTTATGGTCCCTCTCAGCTTCCTGAACTATTTCAGCGGCTGCGGTTGATCTTGCTATAGCCCACCATACACCACTCAAAGCTGCATTAAGCAGCTTTCCCTTGTCATATGCTCAAGGACTGAAAGCTCGATTTACCTTTCTCTCATCCCCATGATGAGGCAGAATGAGCATAAGGTTTTACTAGCATTTTCAAGTTTCACGGTCCAGATATTCACAGATCTGGAGCCAACTATTATTACTGGGTTATCACTGGTAATGTGTTTCCGAGATCATCTGATTGCAGCCCTGGAGAGTTTCAGTGACTTCCTGAAATGGAGACATACCTCTAACGAGTAGCAAATCTCATCAGCTTGCTTGAACTTCTCTGGCCCTTGGAGAGTATTCTTTGACCTATCTTGCATCATTGTGATGTCCATCTTTTAAACAGCAACGTGCCACTGCAATTGAAGGCATGCTCTTTGTACCATGGTCTGTCCTTTTAAGGACTGAAGTTGCAGTTGCTCCGCTAGTAACTGATGAGCTAGTAACTGTGATGAGTAGCCTGAAAATGACACAGTGCTGCTTTATACAGGGAAACTGACTTTATCCTGTGGACCGTTTAATCAAGGATCTCGATCTTCATGTAAATTTTACAGGGTGAAAGTGATAATGTTGTTTTGATGCCATTAAAATGTGGTGAATTAACTTAGAGGCTAATTTCTATCAGATAAAACCGTTACACTCTTAATCAGGCAAAAAAAAAATCTTTGCATCCCTTCAAAAATGAATATATATGTTCTGTCAAGGATCCTGACAGATATGTATTCCAGAATAATATTTACGTAAACAGACCGTTGCTGATTGTGGGATCTTGCTGAGTGCACATTGGCTGGTACTTTTCTTCTTTACAAAGGCTGCAGCAGAAAAATACTTCATTATCAGCAGAGTACTTTAGGACATCTGAACGTTACAAAAGATACTGTACGATTCCAAGTCTTTCTTTTGCATCATTCGCCATTCCATCTGCAATACTGAATTAAATAGAAACTTGTTGAAATATCTCATAAAAGATCTGAAATATTCTTAACTTTACCATTAAGATCCAGTGAGTGACTTAGACAAAATGTTCTTCATAATAGGTAATATATTCATGAGCAGCTTTATTTTCTCTATTCATCTACTAAGGATCATGACAACTTCTGAATCATTGTTGTAAAGACTGCACAGTAGGTGCACAAATGGAGAAAATGTATACTTCTATTGGATAAAAATGTTAACAAATTCAAAATCTGCATACTGAGACACACCATAAATTCAGCCTTTTGCCTTTGAAATGTTCAACTTGGAACTTCTCTTCCCTGTGACCTTCTCTAGATGAACTACATCCTGAAATTTCTGCATTCCCCATTTCTGGCCTCTGGCTCTTCCTGACTTTAATTGCAATTAAAAATCAAGCTTAACCTTTGGCAAACTTGAACCTCAGTGTCCTTGTTTAAGATGCTTCTGAAAATGATCTCTCTCCAACTGTACTCCTAATCGCTTTTCCTGACAAACTGAAGTAATGCACTGCACAGATACAACTAACTTACACATTATATTTTATTTGTATTTTAAGCCAAATATATTTCTGTCCCATGAAATAAGCCTGTCCTGGTTTGTGCAAGAGAGCAATTGCATTGCTCAGAGAACCATTACCTCACGTTTCCAGTGATCCCGAGTTTAATTCTGACCTTTGGTTAGAATCTGTACAATCTTCCTGTGACCATATACTTGCTCTGCTTTCCTGCCACACACAGAAACTTGTGTTGCTAGGTTATTAGGCCACAGTGAATTGCCAAAGTTTTGAAAAGTGGCAGAGTCTTGGGGAAGACTCTGGGTAAGTGGATGGAAATCAGGGGTGAATGAAATAAAATGGCAGACAGTGTAATTGAGTGTTTGATGACAGGCAAGGTCTTCACTGTTGTGTGACTCGGAGACATCCACCGTGAGGGATATGGTAATTGAAGATAATAGACCTGCTACTGGTACCATCAACATGTCACCAAGAATTTAGCTGAACAAATGGATTCCAAGGATGCTCTAGATATGAAAACACCTGACTTTGGCCGATTGCAGACCTTTGTAAGACATAGGGTAATAAGGCAGAGAAGGTGACGCCAGAAGTAATTACAGCTTTTTTTTTTGCCTTGGGTTGGTCAAGAAGCACTAACTAAACAACTTTTTTGTTTGATCTTTCGATGGAATAAAATGCAATTTTGTATAATCAAAGTGAGAGGGTGGAGAGGTGAGGGAAAGGGGGAGGAACGAAAGGGGTGAGGGAGAGGGAGAGAGAGGGGGGGAGAGAGAGGGAGAAGGAGGGGAGACAGTATGAACAGGCTTCCCTCTTCCTCTTTGAGGGGAAAGATTAATTGAATAAGCTTGCTTCCATTTTGACCTATTTCACCTGAGAACAGATTCTCTTGTTCCACAATGATTTCCTTCTTTTGCTCAATGTAATCCTGATTTATAAGACATCTGACCATATCAAAAATACCATTATAATGTGCTTTGTCTTTCACTTCCCTCTACTTATAGCAGTCTATGAATTGTACTGCACTGCAGCAGCTTTTTAAAAGATTTGGTTGTCAGTAAAGTTTCCTCCTTGCAATGTGTGACCTTGGCTGCAGCGACACTGTAGATGACTAAGTGGCACAGCTGGCAAGGCAGATTTTTCACAGTTCCAGTGATCCAGGTTTGATGCTGACACCTGGTGCCAGGTGTGAAGAGTCTGCAGGTAACCTGTGACCCTTTGAGTTTCCTCCAGACTCTCTGGTTTGGTCTAATATCTGAAAGGCACGCTGCTTCATACATATTTGACTGCTGCAAATTGCACCTGGTGCTCTGACGAGTGATAGAGAAGATTTGAGGGGAGTGTGGAGAGAATAGAATGTGATTAGAGTAAGATTAGTATAAATGGATCATTAATGGGCTGAAGGGCCTGTTTTCCTGCAGTATGATCTGTGATGCTAACAACCAGCAAGATGTTTAAATGTAAGAATTAAAAGCAAGTGTTTGCCACATTCACATAAAGCATGTCGAGAGATATTTTGCTCAAAGCATGGTGTCATGTAGCATATTCCCTCTTTGTACTGTTACAGTTTGTACTGATTGCTGTGAATAACCCTAGCCTTTACAAGTTCTCTGTTTGCTTGCCGTGAATTTGAGATTATTTGGGATGTTTCATGCTTTTAGGATTCCCTAAGGGCTTTATCGTCAATTGAATACTTTTAAAATTTAGTTACTCTGTTGATGTAAATGGGAAAGGAACTGGGTGGGAAAAGGAAATAAACTTCTCCCCTATTACTTACTACCTCACCTATACATTCCTCTGTCTGTGTCCCCTTTCCTGTCCCCTGCCATCTGCCTACCCTCCCCTCTTTATTTGGTTCCACTCTTCACTGTCCTTTCTTATCAGATTCCACAATCTACAGCTCCATTTTTTGTCTCCACGTCACCTCGCAGCATTTGTAGATATCTCCACCTGATCCTACCTGACAATCGCCCCTGGATCCACCCATCACTTGTCTGTTTTTGCCACATCTTTCTCCCTTAATTCTTTATATCTACTCTTCCAGTCCAGATGAGGGCAAAGGCCCAGAAAGTTGACTATCTATTTGCCTGACCCATTGAGATCCACAATGGCTGTTTCTGTTTGCTCCATATTCAAGTATCCAATATCTTTTGTGTTTCCACAAATAACAGCAGCAATAACATCCATTTTAGTGAAGTCGTATGAGAAATAAACAGCAGCCAGGGGAATAATCCATAATGTTTTTCAGACTAAGCCATCAAATCTTTCACTTCCATCTGGTGGACAGTCAGGGGCTTAGTGTGAAGTCTAAACTGAAGGTACGTCTTCATTCATCTCAGCTCAGCAGGACTCCGTTTGACTGTCACCCTAGGATTTTTATGGTTTGAGCAATCTTTTGAAGAAGGGCTTGAACCCGCAATATTCAGATTCCAAGGGAAGAGACCAGTCCCACTTGGCCATGCTAAAATGCCTTAAGCAACTTAATAATCAATAACTAGTTTCTTTTTACCAGGTGCTGCACAGTTCGACTTTATAAAATGTCCCTATCAAATATATGGTTGATGGAAACAATGTAAATGGTTCTGAATAATAGCAGCATTGTGGGCTTACGTTATGCTGTAGTGTCAGCGTACATTGAACAGTATAATTTTATTTTAGTGCTTTGGGCATTCAGGATCCAACTGCAGATGGAACTGCACCCATCTGCTCATGAAGGTCATGTCCAGCAGACTAACTTTCATGAAAGAGGGCATGGGCTTAAACTTGGAGCAGGTACGAAAAGACTTTTCATTTTCAGGTGCAGGTGATGCTAGTTTAGAGCAGACCACAAGTGAAAGCTTTGGGGGAGAATTGTTTGAGCAAAGTCAAGAGACTTGGCTATGAGCCTAGCAAATGAGATTAATTATAAGGGTTTGAGAGGAATTCATTCCCTTGACAGTGAAATCAGCAGAAGGCCTAGAAACATCATTCCTGTACCATGCACTTCTATGTTTCTTTGCAATGAGAAATGTAATACTCCAAGAAGACTGTTTTCCCCCAGATTACAGAGCTATTAAAAGCTCTTTCAAATTGGCAACTTCAGTCTTGATGACATTTTACGTGTAGCAGTTTTATCTACTCTAATCCTATTAAAAATCCGTTAAGTATTTGCAGCTGAAAGTTATTTATGCTAAAGAGCATCCAGGGAATTGTACCTAGGAAAATAAACAAGAAAATTCAGAGTGGTAAAAACCTGTTCATTAGTGGATTATTCAGAAGAGCTGGGATGACATGTATTGCACCTGCGAGGCTCTTTAAAAGGGGGTAAAGTGGAAGATATCTTTCACTCTTCTATCATCTATGGTAAGAATTCTGTGCACTTACAGCAGATTTACTAGTAATTCTTTGAATGATCAATTCATTTGCTGATCAAATTTAGTCTCCCCCTCATTAGGGAGACCAAATGCTCTATCTACTCTTTCAGGAGGAGAGGACATCACTCTGCATTTCCAATATATGGTTATCCCTAAAGTCTCATCAAAACATCTCTTAGCATCACATAAACAGAAAGATTGGTCATCATCACACTGTTGCTTGTGGAAATTTGCTGTGTGAAAATTAGTATCCATGCTTCATATGTAACACTGGTGACAATTCTTCATCAAATGTACCATGTTACTGAGATAACAGAATAGGTCATATATAAAACCTCAGCTTTCGTTTGGCACACCAACCTTGCCAGAGATAAAGTGACTCAGCTGCCTTGCCAGTACTCAGCAAAGAAATGAGCTTCCTATCCTGCCCAGTTACTTATCCAATATAATGCTGAGCATAATCCAGCATTTGCGTTATCATATGTCCATAATAAAGATCTTCATTTCCCAGTGTGCACTGCGAAGATTTCACATGGAACTGGAAGCTATGATGGAGACTAGGGCTGCACACATAAAGGATTGACAGCAGTTCAGTAATAAAATGTTCTAATGTAAATCCTCACGATATTTGTCGTTCTTAGGAACAAACGTAACAGCATGTATCACCATGCAGGCATCCTGGCCAGCGTTAAATCCTTAACCAAGGGTTTAATCGGTAAATAAACGCTTTAAGTCACTGTATTAGTCCACCGCCATGCTGGAATCAAATTCTACTTTAGGGCAAATGACACTTTGAATGGTTTGGTTTTACATACGTATCATTCAAACAATTTTTAAACATTTTGAAAGTTATGCATCCATATGGTTCAGCTTATTTTTTGAACCTTTTTTGGGGAATAATATGAGTACAGTTAATAAATATTTTGGTAATCATTTTGTCAGGGGATGTAACTAGTTTTGTAGGAGCAGTTTTCAGTCATTCCTTTTGACAATTATGAAAGGAGAGACTGTAAAATCAGACCACTAATTATAGACACCACTTACTTTTGCCCACACTGCATTAGAACGTGTGGATCCTGGATCATCCTCTACAACTACCTGCGAACTCATCTCATACTCAACTCGAGTAATTGCACCAGTACTGTGGCAGGGCCGCTTTCGGCATAATGTTTACAAAAATATAGCAAATAAGCATGGGACCTGCGGCAGCAACTAATACGTTCTGTACTGTAACACCTACAAGAACCTTGTGCACCCAGCAATGCTGCTATGCCCTATGCACAGTGAAATCCTGGCTACAGTGTAACAGGATATGGCAATGCAATGAAGTTAACATTATAACTTTAATTTAGGGCACAACTCTATAACTTCAACTCACTAACAGTTGACTAAGTGGTCGGGTTATTTTTATATTTAACATCACATGGGATATCCAGCTACTCTGAGCCTGGAAGTATAAATATTATTAATGCTAATAACAGCACAATTTTTGATGAAGGGCTACCAGGTAGTCTTTTCATTTGACAGAACATTTAATCTGAGAATCTTCTCCTGGAGTCAACTTTTGTGTCCAGTGCCCCTGATGCAGCCTCGTAAATTGAGGGACTGCTTTGACGAGCACTTACACACCATCCAGCACCCAAGTGGGATTTCCCAGTGGCCAATCATTTTAATTCCCATTCCCATTTCCGTTCCAACATGTCAGATCATGGCCTCCTCTTGTGCCACTATGAGGCCACCCTCAGGTTGGAGGAGCAACACCCTATATCCCGTTTGAGTATCCTCCAACTTGATGCCATGAATATCTTTTTTTTACTTCCAATGAACATATTCCCATCCCAACTTCCTCTATTTTCCATTCTGACCTTTTATGTCTTCTCACCTGCCTATTACTTCCCCCCGGATCTCCTCCTCCTTCATTTTATCTTATGGTCTACTCTTCTCCCCTATCGGATTCCTTCTTCTCCAGCCCTTGACCTTTCCCATCCACCTGGCTTCACCTGTCATCTTCCAGCTAGCCTCGTTCCCCTCACCACCACCTTTTTATTCTGGCATCCATCCCCTTCCTTCTCAGTCCTGAAGAAGGGTCTCAGCGCAAAATGTCAACTATCTGTTCATTTTCATAGTTCCTGCAGCTCCCCCAGCATTCTGTGTGTGTTGCTTTGGATTTCCAACATCTGCAGACGTTTTCCTGTTTACCAAGAGTTTTTTTTTTAATGGGCTGGCACATAGACTACTCATATTGTTCAATCCATGGTGGACTGCAAACACTAAAACATGTTCATATCATAGCAAGTGATTTGGGGCAGAATACTGATGATAAAGAAAGATGTTTAAGACTATTAATGAGTAATTCCAGTAAGCGCTTTGGTCAAAAAGAGAATAAAGTAATTTGGATTTCAATCTCATGGTAGATTAAAAAATAGAATGGTTTCTTAAAAAATGGCTCTCACTCTTTATTTATGTAAAATGAAGCATTGCAATTCACAAGATGCTGTTCATGATAAAATCATCTGATACTCTCTCATAACAACGACAATATGAGAAAGAGCAGACTATATGCATTTAAACACCTGCCGTTTGAGAACACAAAGGATTTTAAATTTGCTCTCATTCACATGGATTTAAATATTTCAAGTACTGGCAAACTTAAGTAAGTGGCATTGCACCAACCTGATTCAGAAGCAAGGATGCATAATATTCCATTTCTGAAATCTGATTCCACTACAAAAGTACTGATTTTGTAAGTGCGGCGCAAGGTGCAAATGATACCACATCCTGCATTTAGCCCATGTGACTGAGAATAAGTTCCTATCCCAAAAATTAATCATTGCAAATCCCAAGTCTAGTCTTCGTGTGAGAGCAGTATGCAGATTGGCAGGTGGATTTACATTTCCAGCTCCCAGCAAGGAGAAATCAGCATAAAATTGCTTGGCTCTCTTTCATTTGCCTTTATATACAGATATCTCTAACACTTCAAAATATGACTTATGAAAAATAACTTAGAACTTTATGACTCAGAACTTTATCATATAAAATGCAGGGGATATGTTTTTCTGAACTGTATTTCTGGAAAACTTGTCAATTCTTCCAGGTGTACTAAAAAACAGAAAATCATCCCACCCCACAAAATTTAATGAGAGTCATGATTAATTTTAATATTGTTTTTAATAACTTGAATGAAGTAATGAGAACTGATAGCCTTTCCACTTGGGTGATGTTAATGTTAAAATGTTAGAGAAATATAACAGCTTAATGACTCTTCAAATATACATTGTTAAAACTATATTACTATATTGTTACTAGAAATAGTTATTTCTCAAACTGCTGGGTTCTGACTGTAGTGTATATTCTAGGCATCTACTTACTCTTACCATATCCAACTCATGTTACTGAGCAGCACCATCATGACATTGTGGATTGAATTTCACTCAGATAATGGGCATTAGTTTTAGTCTCTGATGGACCTGTGGTCCAGTGCTTACTAGAAAGAGTAAGTAGCAAGGAACAATGGATATTCTTATAGGAGCTGGGGATCTAAATGAAATTAAACGCTGATACACATCATAGTTGGCTAAGAAGACACACCTTTTATGGAAGAGCTGGAAACTTGTTGGAGGGGAATCACTCCAGCTAGGTGTGAATCCCAGAGCGCCTTCACTGCATGGGTAAAATTGTTACAGAGCTATCCAGACTTCCCTGGAATCCCCTGCCTTTAGAATGGAAAACCAGATGGGTAAACTGTGTGGGGTTAATCTGACACCAGTGCAGACCCCATTAAAATAACTGGGCAGAAATACCTTCTGAAAAATTGACAAGTTGACCTCTTTAAGTTCAGTTAGTCAGGTCTATCTTTATAGAGAATATACAGTACATTTTCAACTGAGTCTATGTTTTTTAAGATTTTTATGTTATATACCTTTTGAGCATTTGTATGATCTTGAAATTTAGTAAATGTCAAAGTAATTCACAATCTTAGTGACAGTTTCAACAGCCTGAGCGGCCTGGAAGCAGGGCCTCATTCTGTGACCACAGCTGTTATTTGATTTTGAAAAGAACCTGTGTAAATGATTAAGTGGGAGTTGATGCACTGAGGAAGACTGCATTTAGAACACAGAGGGATCAGAAGTGGAAAGAATGAGCAATTTCAAGTTCCTAGTCTCAACATATCAATGCAGTTACAAGGAAGGCATGACAGCAGCTATATTTCATGGGGAGTTTGAGGAGATTTTGTATGTCTCCAAAGACATTCACAAATTTCCACAGATGTACCATGGAGAGCATTCTGACTGGCTGCATCTCCATCCGGTATGGGGCAAGGGGCACTTTGCAGGCTCGACGTGAAGTGCAGTAAGTTGTGAAGTCAATCAGCTCCATCATGAGCACTACCCTTCCCAGCATCCAGGACATCTTCAAGGAGCAATGCCATAAGAAAGTGGAATCCATCATTAAGGATCCCCATTGACACAGATTTCAAAGAGCGCAGGAAGTGTATCAATTTGGGTTACCAAAACTGGTGGTAACAGAACATTGGCCACAGGATTAACTCTGATGGGACAAACCTGCTCTGATTTTGGACCTGCCTGGTGAAGGAAGCAATTGACATAAAACTAAACGCAAAGAATTTTAACAAAGATGAAGGGTTCACTCTAAATAAGAACTGGAATTCAATTGTAAACAAGGTGGTTCTATGTAAAACTGACTGGATGAGGTCCAACCAATCAGGAAGGATGGACTATGGGGTTATAAATACCACCAGACTAGACTTGGTTAGGATTCATCCTTGATGATGATGGTAAAGTTTGTTATCTAAATGTCGATTAAAATCAATACCTGTACCTGTTGGAAGCCTGAGAAGAGCTAATTCATTGTATATGCCGGCAAAGCACTAGATTTTCAACACTAAAAATTATTTGGTCATTATAACAGATCTTTGATCACTATAACAGACCTCATCCTAAAGACCATAAGAAAATTAGATATAGGAGCAGCATTAGGCCATTTGGACCATCAAGTCTGCTCCGTGATTTCATCATGGCTGATCCAATTTTCCTCTCAGTCTCAATCTCCTGTCTTTTCCCCATATCCCTTTCATGTCCTGAACAAATAAGAATCGATCAACCTCTGCCTTAAATATACATAAAGATTTAACCTCCTCAGCTGCCTGTGACAAAGAATTCCACATATTCACCACTCTCTGGCTAAAGAAATTTCTTCTCATCTCCATTCTAAAAAAAACCTCTCTATTCTGAGGCTGTGCCCTTTGACTCTTCCACCATAGGGAACATCTTCTCCACATGTACTCTATCAAGGCCTTCCACCATTCGATAGGTTTCAATGAGGTCACAGCTCATTCATCTGAATTTCAGTGAATACACACCCAGAGCTATCAAACGCTCTTCATATGATAAGCCATTCAATCTGGGAATCAGTTTTGTGAACCTCCTTTGAACTATTTCCAATTGCAGCTTATCCTTTTTAAGATAAGAGGCTCAAACCTGCTCACAATAGTCCAAGTGAGGCCTCACCAGTAAAGTCTTTACATTTTTGTTTTTTTTTATTTTAGTCCTCTTGAAATAAATGCTAACATCACATTTGCCTTCCTCACCACAGACTCAGCCTGCAAATTAATCTTTAGGGAATCCTGCACAAGGAATCCCAAGTCCCTTTGTGCCTGATTTTTTTTTGTATTTACCCTCCATTTAGAAAATAATCTACACTTTCATTTTTTGTACCAAAGTGCATGACCATACAGTTCCTGACACTGCATTCCATCTGCCACTTCTTTGCCCATTTCCTAATCTCTCTTTCTGTAGCATCTCTACTTCCTCAAAAATATATGCCCTCCACCTATCTTCATATTATCTGAAAATGTTGCAACAAAGCTTTCAATTCCATCATCCAAATAATTGACATGTGACATAAGAAGAATCTGTCCCAACATAGACCCCTGTGAAACACCACTAAACCCTGGCAGCCAAGAAGAAAATGTTCCCTTTGTTCCTACATTTCCTGTAATACCATGGGTCTGTAGCTTGTTAAGCAATCTCATGTGTGGCGCCTTCTCAAAGGCCTTTTGAAAATCGAAGTAGGCAACATCAGCCAATTTTCCTTTGTCTATCCTGCTTGTTATTTATTCAAAGAATTCCAACAGATTTGTCAGGCAAGATTTTCCCTTGAGGAAACCATGCTGACTACAGCTTATTTTCTCATGTGCCTCCAAGTATCCTGAGACATCTTCCTTAATAATCAACTCCAAGATCTTCCCAACAACTGAGGTCAGACTAACTGGCCTATAGTTTCCTTTCTTCTGCCTCTCTCCCTTCTTGAAGACTGGAGTAACATTTGCAACTTTCCAGTATTCTGGAGCCATTCCAAAATCTAGAGATTCCTGAAAGATCATTACTCATGCCACCACAATCTCGTCCACCACCTCTTTCAGAATCCTAGGCTGTACACCATCTGTCCAGATAACTTATCTACCTTCAGACCTTTCAATTTCCCATTTCTCTCCAGAAATGGTAGTTTCACACACTTTATGACCCCTGCCATCTGGAACTTGCACCATGGTGTTAGAGTCTTTCACAGTGAAGACTAATGCAAAGTATTTATTAATTTTATCCAGCCTGTTTTCATATTCCATTATTACCTTCTTAATGGCTTTTTTTTTAGTTGCCTTCTGTTGGTTTTAAAAAGATTCCCTGTCCTCTATCTTCCCACTAATTTTTGCTCTATTGTATGCACTCTCTTTGGCTTTTATGTTGGCTTTGACTTCTCTTGTTTGCACAGTTGAGTCATTATTGCTTTAGAATACTTCTTCATCTTTGGGATGTATATATCCTGAGCCTTCTGAATTACTTTCAGGAATACCAGCCATTGGTGCCATCAGCCCTGCCAGTGTTGTTCTCCAATCAATTCTGGCCAACTCCTCTCACATGCCTCCATAATTCCCTTTACTCTACTATAATACTGAAACATCTGACTTAAGAGTCTCCTTCTCAAATTTTCAGGATGAATTCTATCATATTATGATCACTCTCCCCCAAGAGATCTTTTACCTTAAGGTCACTGTTCATTTCTGGTTCATTGCACAACACCCAATCCAGAATAGCTGAATAGTAGGCTCATCCATGAGCTGCTCAAAAAAGCCATCTTGTAAGTCTCAAAAAAGCCATCTTGTAAGAATTCGAGAAATCTGGCACCAACCTGATTTTCTAAATCTATCTGAATATTAAAATTCCCCATGACTATTGCCCTTTTAGCATGAATTTTCTATCTCCTGGTGTAATTTGTAGGCAACATCCTTACTACTGTTTGGGGGTCTGTATACAACTCCCATCAGGGTATTTTTACCTTGCAGTTCCTTTGCTCTATCCACAATGATTCAACACTTTCTGTCCCTAAGTCACCTGTTCCTAAGGATTTGATTTCTTTTTTTATTAACAGAGAAATGCGCCCGTCTGCCTCCCTGCCTGTCCTTTGTACAATATGCATCCTTGGATATTAAGCTCCCAGCTATAATCTCCTTTCAGCCATGATTCAATGATGCCTCCAACATCATACATACCAATCTATAACTGTGTTCCAATTCATCAACCTTATTCCATGTACTGTGCACATTCAAATATAACACCTTCAGTCCTGTATTCACCCTTTTCAAGTCTGTACACCTTTTACGTTGCATCTCATCCTATTGACTGCAACGTTGCCCTATCATCAGCCTCTCCTCACTACACATAGCCTCTGCTTGTAAACCAGCTACCTCATCTTTGGCACTATCATCCACCGTTCCTACAATAATTATTATACTGAAAGACATGCAGCTCAGTACACTAATTGCACCATGCTCAATCTTTTGACTCCTAACTCTGAGTGAGGTCTTACCAACATCTGCCTCCTCAACCTCTCCATTAACTGTGCTGGCACTCTGGTTCCCATCCTCTGCAATTCCAGTTTAAACTGCACCATGCAGCATTAATAAACCTTCCCGCTGAGATGTTAGTCCCCCTCCAGTTCAGGTGCAAACCGTCCCTTCTGTACAGATCCCACCTTCCCTGGAAGAGAGCCCAGTTAACCAAAAATCTTATGCCTTCCCTCTTACAGCAACTCCCTAGCCACGTATTAAAGTGTAAAATCTTCTTCATTCTGGTCTCACTAGAATATGGCATATGGGTAGCAATCCTGAGATCACAATCATGGAGGTCCTGCCCTTCAACTTAGTACCTAACTCCCTGAACTCCCTATGCAGAACCTTATTACTCGTCCTACCCATGTCATTACCTATATGGTCCTCAGCCTTTGGCTGTTCACACTCCCACTTAAAAACACTGAGGACTCGGTCAACATACCCCAAACCCTGGCTCCTGGGAAGCAACATACCACCCAGGAATCTCGTTCTTGCCCACAGAACCTCCTGTCCCTTTCCCTAACTAACGAATCCCCTATTACCTCAGCATGCCTCTTCTTTTTCTCCCCACCTTCCCTTCTGAATCACAGAGGCAGACTCAGTGCCAGAGACCTGACCACTGTAACTTTCCTCTTTGAGGTCAACCCCCCCCCCCCCCAACATGATCTGAAGCGATAAGCCTGTTGTTGAGCAAACATGAGGAAATCTGCAGATGCTGGAAATTCAAACAACACACACAAAATGCTGGTGGAACACAGCAGGCCAGACAGCATCTATAGGGAGAAGCACTGTTGACGTTTCGGGCTGAGACCTGATGAAGTGCTTCTGCTTATAGAAGCCTGGCCAGCCTGTTGCTGAGGTGGATGGCCACAGCGGTACTTTGTATTGGTTCCTTAGCTCCTTTCCCCTTCCAGACTGTCACCCAATCTCCTGTGTCCTGCACCTTGGGTGCAATTACCTCTCCATATGTCCTATCTGTCACCCCTTGTACCTCCCAAATAATTCATCCAGTTCCAGCTCCAACTCCTTAACGTGGATTGTTAGAAGCTGCAGCTGGTTGCACTTCTTGCAACTGCGGTCAGCAGGGATTCTGGAGGTCTCCCTGATATCCTATATCCCACAAAGTGCATTCCACTGTCCTTACATAAGAGTCTTCAAGTCCACAGACAGCAGAGGAATCAACATAGACAATTAGTGCTGATCTCACTAGCCAAATTCATAACTTGAGATCGGATTAAAAACGTATAAACATCCTGGCTGCATGTTCATTTTCTGTATGTCGACAGATAGAGTCTCTACCAGCATGAAGCCTTCTCTAGTCAACCCACCCACTGAGATATCTACCCTTTTCTGATTCTTACTTTTTGACATTCTCTGAATTTAATTCCTGCACAATTGACAGCCTTGCCTTTAGATGTGGAGTTTCTAAGCTGTTGAAGAATGCCCTTCTTAAACTTCTGTAATTCCCCTTCCTTCTTGAAAACAGGAACTTATGTGTGACCAGGTTTTTGATTGTTTGTCTTGGAATCTTCAAGTATGGCTTGGAATTATATTTTGTTCAAAGGCAATTCCTTGAACAGCTTGTGACGGTCTGCAATATTGAATGTTCCATGTAAATGGAAGTTGATGTTCTTCTACAAGAAATTATTTAACTTTCTTGCCATTCATAAAACAAATCTGACAGGTTTGTTGTAATGTGTATCAATGATTTATAACTACTGATGTATAATATAATTTACGCTTTAAGTAACACAAGCCAATACAACTGAATTTTCTCTTGAGAGCCATTGTTTATTATTATCAAATCAATGTGAGGATCTACAACACTAAACATAAATCACTTTGCTAAGTCCTTAATTTTTAGTGACTATCATCTAAATTCTTTTCACCAGTCTTGGCCATGACCGAGGGAGTTACTTTTATCATTAATATTCTAATGGGGATGGTCTTCATCTTTCTGATGTCTTTGTTTAACAGCCGCAAAGCATGAGTGATAAGCTGTTATTTTAGCCTGGGTTGTGACAGGTATTGCAGAATAGATGGGCAATGTCTCAGGACAACTAGATCTGCATTTAAATTTAGCAATCAGACTTGTAGCTGAGCAAAAATTAATCCAACAATCAGAGATTTGATAGGAGTTGGTTTTTCATGAGGTTGATGCAAAACATTAACATGCCCAGAAGAAATGCAAGTGAAGCTTGGAACAATGAGAAATTGAAAGAATCCATGGGAGAATATCTCAGTCTATGGAGAAATCCACTAACAATCTTATAAACTGTTTAAGGAAATATAGTAAATATACTATATTTTAGATGGGAAAGCCTTAGATCTATGTTGTTCACTATACTGTACCAGCTCAGCAAATGATTTACTGGCTGTGGTCAGGTTGTTGCCATTTTTACAAATTTTTTCCAAATAAAAGATGTAACAATTGGAAATAATCAATAGGAAACAAAAGCTAAGAGTAAAAGAGCAGTTTGGTATAGCATCTCTTAAAGAAAAAAACATGATAGCCTTGCATTTCTTCTCCCAAGTGCTTCAAATCCAATTAAATACTTATTTACTGAGCTATAGCTGCTATGGCAACATAGGAGTATAAACTAGGTATTGAAGTCAGAGTTGATTCCTCAGAAAATGTTGCAAAATCTTCTCCTCCATTCCTTTTCACTCTCAGGTCAGGATTCTATCATTTACATTGGAGCAGCAGCATTACTGACCTGAACAGAGTAAATGTAGTTAGCACTGTTGATAACATGTACTCAGTTCACTGATAATCATCCAGTCTCCTTAACACTGGGGAGACAAACACAGAATGGCTAATTGCTTTATAGAACATTTCTATTTAGTCTGCTAATCCGACTCTGAGCTCTCAGATGCCTGTCTCTGCCCCGTTCTCAATCTAATCTCGCTACCCATGGCATCCTACTGTTCCACTGAAGTTCAATACTGTTCTTTTCATTTAATACACTGCAGTCTCCTGGACCTATCGCTGATTTAAATAATTTCAGCTCACAACCTTTTTTCTATGTTTTCTTCTAACTGCAAATACACCCCATGATTCTGCTGTTTGTGAGGTCAGAATTGCCTTCTTCCCTACACTGATATTCCCCTTTGACCATTCCTATTCTGTCCCACCACATCCCATCATCCTAACCCACCTGTTGTCAATGCTTCAAGCCATTAAAAAGTGTAATATTTGTCAGTTGTGTCTAAAGGTAATCAGCCTGATCCTTCAGCTGAATCTTTCTCCACAGATGCAACTTAATTTTCAGAATATACTTTATTTTCGGGAACTGTATGATTATGCACTTTGTTCAAAGAAATAGAAGTGTGTAGACTATTTTCTAAACAGAGAAAAATTTCAAAAAAATCTGAGGTATACAGGGACCTGGGAGCCCTTAGGCAGGATTCTCTAACTCGTAGGCTGAGTTGGTGATGAGGAAGGCAAATTCAATATAGGCAGTCATTTTGAGAGAACAAGAATATAAGAGCAAGGATGGAATGTTAAGGCTTTATATAGCAGTGGTGAGGCCTTACCTGGAGTATTGTGAGCAGTTCTGGGCCCCTTATCTGAGAAAGGCCTCCCATCCCATGATCCTTTCCCTTCTCTAGCTCTGTATCACTTTTGCCAATCACCTGTCTGGCTCTCAGCTTCACCCCACCCCCTCTGGTCTTCTCCTATCATTTTGTAATTTCCCCTCCCCCTCCTACTTTCAAATCTCGTACTACCTTTCAGTTAGTCCTGACAAAGTGTCTCAGCCCGAAACGTCGACAGCACTTCTCCTTATAGATGCTTCCTGGACTGCTGTGTTCCACCAGCATTTTGTGCGTGTTGCTTGAATTTCCAGCATCTGCCGGTTTCCTCGTGTTTGCCAGGATTGAAAGGTTTATCATAAGGGGAGCGTTTGATGGTTCTGTGTCTCTGCTCATTGGAATTCAGAAGAATGAGGGGTGACCTCAGTGCAATCTAATAAATATTCAAAACCCTCAACAGAGTGGATGTAAAGTGGTTGTCTCCTATGGAGGAGGCATTGAATACCAGAGGACCAAGCCTCAAAATAGAAGAAAGTCTTTTTATAATGGAGATGAGGAAGAAATACTTTAGCCAGAGAGTGATGAATCTATAGGATTTGTTGCCACAAGAGCTGTAGAAGCCAAGTCATTGGGTATATTTAAGGCAGAGGTTGATAGATTCTTGATTAGTCAGGGCATGAAGGAATACAGGGAGAAGGTAGGAGATTGGGGGCTCAAAGGGAAAATGGATCAGGCATGACTGAACAGCGGAGCAGACTCAATGGACCAGATGGGCTAATTCTACTCCTATATCTTATGGTTTTATGGTCTTTTTCTTATATTTTCTACATAGTTTGGATTTCCAAAAATAACAGAATTTCATCTTTTTTTTTGGAATTCCATTTAAATTTGGTTCATGTTAGTCAACTGAAAGTCTCTCCTTTCTGACGATTGGAAGTGAAAGGTCTTTGAATGGGTGAAAATTGCTTCATAGCTTTCTTTGTAACATAGGTAGCCATTTGTCCCTTTCATTCTTTGGTGGTTTTCATATCAATCCCATTAATCCCATCCCCCTCCTTATTTCCTAGCAACCAGTTCTCTTCCACATGCCCATTAATACCCTGTGATTCCCTCATCAGGCTTCTACACCAGGAGCAGTTTATTGTAACCCATCAATCGACAAATTGGCAAGTGTTTGAGATGGGTGAGAAAAACAAGGCAGCCAGAGGAAATTTATGCAATCACAAAGGAGAAGGTGAACATTACACATGGACAGCACATGGTCAGAATCAAATCCAGGTTGCTGGAGACATGAGAAGGCTACACTACTTGCAGCACCATCGTGCTATTCATGTATTAGTAACTGTGAATCCACAACATTGCACCTCATATCAATTGCTTCAACCTGGCTTTTCTGCCTAATTGAAGTAGGCCTCTTCTACATGAGGGATGTTGTTTGATGATACTTCTTAAGCTTAACATCACTAGTATTAGTTCAGTATAGCAAAGGGCCACAATTTGGAGAAGTACAGTCTACTCATGGACAGTCAACATGGCTTTATGAAGGGAAGATTCTGCCTCATGAGCCTGATTGAGTTTTTTGAAAAGGTAACAAAGGAAATTGATGACGGTAGGGCAGTGGATGTGGTCTACGTGGACTTTAGCAAAGCATTTGACAAGGTCCCTCATAAGAGAATCATCCAGATAGTCATGAGGCATGTGTTAAGTGGAACCTCGGCTATTTGGATAAAAAACTGGCTTAAAGGAAGAAAGCAGAGGGTAGTTGTGGAAGGAAAGTATTCTGCCTGGAGGTCGGTGACTAATGGAGTACCTCAGCGATCTGTCCTGAGAATCCTACTATTTGTGATTTTTATAAATGACCTGGATGTTGAGCCAGAAGGATGAGTGAGTAAGTTTGCGGATGACATGAAGATTAGAGAAGTTGTGGATGGAGCTGTAGGAGTCGAATGTTACAAGAGGATATAGACAGGCTGCAGAGTTGGGCAGAAAAATGGCAGATGGAGTTCAATCTGGATAAGTGTGAGGTGATGCATTTTGGAAGGACAAACCAGAAGACTGAATACGGGATTAATGGTCAGTTACTTAAGAGTGTGGATGAACAAGGGGACCTTGGGGTTCAAAACCATACATCCCTCAAGGTCGCTGCACAGGTTGATAGGGTAGTTAAGAAGGCCTATGGGATGCTAGGCTTCATTAACAGGGGGATTGAGTTCAAGAGTAGAGAGGCTATGTTGCAACTCAACAAATCTCTGGTGAGACTGCACTTAGAGTATTGTGTTCAATTCTGGTCACCTCTTTATAGGAAGGATGTAGAAGCTATGGAGAGGGTGCAGAGGAGATTTACCAGGATGTTGCCTGGTTTGGAGAACAAGTCATATCAAGCAAGGTTAGCAGAGCTGGGACTTTTCTCTTTGGAGCGTAGAAGAATGAGAGAGGACTTGATAGAGGTCTACAAGATTATGAGAGGCATAGATAGGATGGGTCGTCAGTACCTGTTTGCTAGAGTACCAATAGCTAACACCAGAGGGCATATGTACAAAATTAAAGGAGGGAAGTTTAGGGGAGACATCAGGGGTAAGTTTTTTTTACACAGAGGGTTGTGAGTGCCTGGAATGACTTGCCAGGGATGGTGGTGGAGGCTAAAACGTTAGCAGTATTTAAGAGCCTCTTGGACAGGCATGTGGATGAAAGAAAAATGGAGGGTTATGGGGTAGTGTGGGTTTAGTACATTTTTTTAAGGATTATATGGGTCGGCACAAAATGGAGGGCTGAAGGGCCTGTACTGTGCTGTGGTGTTCTATGGTTCTATGGTCCTATTATTTGTCTAGGGAGCAAAGATCCCTAGAACTTGATACTGAAAGAAAATGGAGAGCCTGGGCTGACTGAGCATCTCAAGTGTCCTGAAATTGCATGCTTATCATCAGCATTCTGTCTTTATTTCAGTTTTCCAGCATCTGCAGTTATTTTCATTTTTATATTCATTTATGTCTCTTTCAGAATATCCCAGATGCTTTAAGTCCAACCAAAATGTTGTTTAAAATGTCATGTTGTCTCAAATTAGTAACAGGGCACCCACATGGCAAACTCTCAAAAAACTGCAATTCACTTTATGACAAGATAACCAATCTTAGTATTGAGTGAGACTAGATCTTGACTAGAACTGAGGTAAAAGTTTTGTGCTCTTCTGTCAAGTTATGCCATGGGATCTTTTAGATTTCAAATCAGAACTTTGGTTTAACCTGTTCTTCCAAAAGAAATGCCTACTTTGGCATTGGAATCTGTTCTCACTAGCTTGGCAGTGTCTGCATTTCTGCAGTGGGATCTGAACCCACAGCTCCTTCATTCAGAGTTGAGAGATTTGCCTATAGAGACACAATTAGGTAAAGAAGTTAAAACAAAAATGTTTATTCTCCAAAATTTAGCATTGAATAAGCAACACCCAAATGGTTTAGAAAAATATCTGTAAGTACATAGAAACACGGAAACCCTACACACAATACAGGACCTTCTGCCCATGATGCGGTGCTAAACATGAATTTATTTTAGAAATTACTGAGTGCTAACCATAGCCCTCTATGTTTCTAAGCTCCATGTACCGATCCAAGAGTCTCTTCAAACACCCTATCGTATCCGCCTCCACCACTGCCACTGGCAGCCCGTTCCATGCACTCACCACTCACCAAGTGTAAAAGAACTTGCCCCTGACAGCTCCTCTGTACCTACTTCCAAGCACCTTAAAACTGTGCCCTCTCATGTTAACCATTTCAACCCTAGGATAAAGACTCTGACTATCCACACAATTAATGCCTCTCATCATCTTATACATCTCTTTCAGATTACCTCTCATTCTCCATCATTCCAAGGAGAAAAGGCCAAGTTCACTCAACCTATTCCCATAAGGCATGCTCCCCAATCCAGGCAACATCCTTATAGATCTCCTCTGCAGCCTTTCTATAGTTCCCATACCCTTCCTGTAGTGAGGCAACCAGAACTGAGCACAGTACTCCAAGTGGGGTCTGATCAGGGTCCTATAAAGCTGTAATGTTATCTCTCAGCTCTTGAACTCAATCCCACAGTTGATGAAAGCCAATGCACTGTATGCCTTCTTAACCACACAGTCAACCTGTGCAGCAGCTTTGAGTGTCCTATGGACTCGAACCTCAAGATCCCTCAGATCCTGCACTTGGCCAAGAGTCTTACCATTAATACTATATTCTGCCATCATATTTGACCTACCAAAATGAACCACCTCACACTTTTCTGGGTTGAACTCCATCTCTCACTTCTCCGCCTAGTTTTGCATCCTATCAATGTCCTGCTGTAACCTCTGACAGCCCTCCACACTATCCACAACACCCCCAACCTTTGAGTCATCAGCAAATTTACTAACCCATCCCTCCACTTCCTCATACAGGTCATTTATAAAAATCATGATGACAAGGTGTCCCAGAATAGATCCCTGAGGCACACCACTAGTCACTGACCTCCATGCAGAATATGACCCGTCTACAACCACTCTTTGCCTTCTGTGGGCAAGCCAGTTCTGGATCCACAAAGCAATATCCCCTTGGATCCCATGTCTCCTTACTTCCTCAATAAGCCTGGCATGGGGTATCTTATCAAATGCCTTGCTGACATCCATATACAATACATCTACTGCTCTACCTTCAACAATCTGTTTATAGCTATCTGGAGGCTCATTTAGGAGCCAGCAAAATGAAGGAAAATCTTATTTTATTCAATTTACGTGATAATAACTTCAATAGCTAATTCTTCATTGTTAAATTACCCATCCCTATTTCTTGTAATCTCTTCCATCGTCTTCCCTGAGGTTTGACATGGTCACTGTGTCAGAAACCTCAAAGCAGGTGGTTATGGCAGGTGATTAATCTTGGAAAGACTGGACAGTAGATGTGCTAGAGTGCAAAAAAGCCAAATACCAGGAGCTAGTAGAACAGTTCTAGATACAGAGGTGGAGAGCATAATGTGATTCTGCAGAGGTGGGGTATAGAGATTTTGCTGACTAAGTGAGCCTCCAGGTAGCTATAGATCAAGAGGTGTGACCCATGGACTGGTTCCGCTGGGACACAAGCAGAGGCCTGATCAACCCTGGCTGGCTAGGTCACCTGGGCAAGTATGTCTGATGTTGAAAGACCTGAAACATCCAATGACCCTGGGTTACATCACTGATGATGTGTCCTTGCCCATCCTAGGTTGTATCTCAGCATCTATTGTAGAAGCCGCTAAGATATTTGCACTGATCTAACTCTGAGCTATTGATTCTTTTTGAATTTACTTGGCGCATTTCTGATGGCCGTCTGTCACGATGTTCTGTGGAATAGAACCAAAGTTCATGTTTCATGTTTAAGACCTATCATGAGGATTGATAAAATATTTATTCTACTGAAAACACTGTATCTCTGACCACAGATATTGCCTGATTGGCTGAGTGTTTCCAACTTTTCTTTGCCACATTTTTAACACCTGCCTTAAAATCTTATGATGTGTCCCAGCTTTTAAGTACTGGCTGTTGCACTCATGTACAGTATCAGAACTGGTATATCCCATTACAGGTACCATTTAAGACCTCTTTGTTATTTGTTTGTCAAACCTGAGCAGTACCACCTTATTGCTTCAGAAATCCATGGTCATCATTTTGATTGCAAACACTCATGTGTCACATTTTCAACTACATCTCAAGTGTACTTCATTTGCTTGAAAACAGTTTGGGATGCCTTATGGTTATAAAGATACTTTTTGGGAAAATATTTTCAGAATATGGACATCATTTGCAATGGCAGCATTTATTATTCACCCAAATTTGAGAAGGGAGTCAAGAATCAATCTGATGGATGGTCTGGATTCACATAAAGGATGTATTGGATTAGTATGGAGATTCACTCCTCTGAAAGAGGATACTGGGCCTGATAAGTGCTTAAATCAATCTAATAGGCTACTGTTACTAATGAAAAAAAACTTTAAAAATCCAGATTCTTTTACTTACTTGCCCTTAAGTGCTGCAGCTGCCAAAAATCAATGGACAGTTGGTCCTCAATTTCACTATTCTGCATTGAAAAGGCTATAAATCTAATTCTTCAGGATTCAGAATTTAGTAATGGTAATCACATAAGTTCTCAACTGAACCCAAAACTTGGTATGCTTGTTCACAAGCAAATATGTTTGCTATGGAGAAAGTTAAATCCTAGCAGAGAAGACTAAAAGCCTTGGTCAAGACAGAACTAACTATCTAATAAATTTATCTTCAAAGCATTATACTACTTCTGAGCACAAAGCACTGAGATTAACTATAGTTGACAGCAGCAGAAATTGTTTCAATGTGATAGGGCCAACTTTAAAATCTGCTAGACTTTAAATATAAAAACAAATTTCACTGTGTGTCCAGGGTAACATGTAGCGCAAAGGCACCAAAATCTCTTAATATCTCACGATTTCAATATCTTTGCTACACCGAATATTTGCTTAGTTCACATTGCAAAAGAACTAATTAAATGATTTAGATACAAGGCATTCAGACTCCAGAGACCATTTAATTAAACTACTCTGAAAGTAAAGGCTTTCACTAACCAGTGTTGGCATTGCACATTGACTAATCTTTCATATGTCCATATATGTCTGCCTCAGCATTATTAGATTTTTTTAAGCCTAATTGCACCAAAGCACCAGCATTTGCTCTCAGTTTCAAAGAATAACTCCTCAATGCATCTTTCTATTGAGATTGCAATGTATGAATAATAGATGTACTCCCTTTCTTCTTTTCTAGGTGGATTTACAAGGGCAATGTCTTTGATAGAAAATAGCATGTAGAATATTACAGCACAGGAACAGGCCTTTAAAGCTCATTTAAAATAGTAATCAAATGCCCAAATAAACTGAACTATTCTACCTGCAAAATGCACATACCCTTCCATTTCCTGAATATTTACATGCCCATCTTGAATGCCTCCATCAAACTTAACTCCATCACCAGACTTGGTATTGGCTTCCAGCTACCCGCAGCCCGCAGTGTAAAAAAATTGCTCCGTATTTCTACTTTGAACTTACCCCCAACACTTTAAATTAATGCTCTCTGCTATTAGACACTTGAACCCTGGAATGAAGATACTGGCTCTCTTTTCTGTCTGTGCCACTCATAATCATGCAAATCTCTGTCAGATATCCCCTCTACCTTTGCCACTCCAGAGAAAACAACCTAAATCTGTCCAATATCTCCTTATCATCTAGGTCCTTTAATCCAGGCAGCACTTTGGTAAACCTCTTCTGCACATTCTGCAAGGCCTGGACATTTTTCCCATAATAGGGTGACCAGACCTGAATGCAACTGATGTGACCTAACCAGAGATTTATAAAGATGCAACATAACTTTCTAACTCTTGAACTCCTTTCTTTGATTACTACAGGCAGGCATCACACACAAAGTGCTACAGGAATTCAGCAGGCCAGGCAGCATCTATGGAAAAGAGATGTTTTGGATGGACACCCTTCATCAGGACTAGAGAATAAAAGATGAGGAGTTGATATCAAAGTCAATAGTAAACGTTTTCTCAAGTATATTAAAGATAATAGAGAAATAAGAGTGGATACAGGACCACTAGGAAATGGGGCAGGAGAAATAATAACAAGGGACAAGGAGATGGCTTATGATCTAAATGAGTATTTTGCATCAGTCTTCACTGTGGAAAACACTAGCAGTATGCCTGATGCTGTAGTGTATGAAGGAAGAGAAATGGGTTCAGTTGCTGTTACAAGAGAGAAGGTGCTCAAAAAGCTGAAAGACCTAAAGGTACATAAATCACGCGGACCAGAGGACCTGCACCGAAGGGTTTTGATAGAGGTAGCGTTAGAGATTGTGGTGGCATTAGAAATGATCTTTCAAAAATCATTGGACTCTGGCATAGTGCCAGAGGACTGGAAAATTCCAAACATTACTCCACTCTTTAAGAAAGGAGGAAGGCAGCAGAAAGGAAATTATAGACCAGTTAGCCTGACCTCAGTGGTTGAGAAGATGTTGGAGTCAATTGTTAAGGATGAGATGATGGAGTACTTGGTGACACAGGACAAGATAGTATAAAGACAACATGGTTTCCTTCAGGGAAAATCCTGCCTGGTGAACCTGTTGCAATTCTTTGAGGAGGTTATAGGTAGGATAGATTAAGCAGATGTAGTGGATGTTGTATATTTGGACTTTCTGAAGGCCTTTGACAAGGTGCCACACATGAGGCTGCTAACCAAGTTAGGAGTCCATGGTATTACAGGAAAGTTACCAACATGGTTAGAGCATTGGCTGATTGGTAGGCGGCTGTGAGTGGGAATAAAAGGATCCTTTTCTGGTTGGCTGCCAGTGACTAGTGGTGTTCCACAGGGGTCAGAGTTTGGCCTACTTCTTTTTATGGTGTATATAAATGATTTTGATAATGGAATAGATGGCTTTGTTGCCAAGTTTACAGATGATAGATATGAAGATCGGTGGAGGGGCAGGCACTGTTGAAGAAACAGGTAAGATGCAAGACTTGAGAGTCCTCGTGCAGAACACTCTGAAGGTTAACTTGCATGTTGAGTGGTGGTGAGGAAAGTAAATGCCATGTTGGCATTTATTTCAAGAGGTCTAGAACAAGGATGTATTACTGAGCCTTTATAAGGCACTGATGAGGCCTCATCTTGAGTATTATGAACAGTTTTGGGCCCCTCATCTAGGAAAAGATGTGCTGACATTGGAGAGGATCCAGAGGATGTTCAGAAGAATGATTCCATGAATGAAAAGGTTATCCTATGAGGAATGTTTGATAGCTCTGGGTTTGTACTGACTGGAGTTCAGAAGGATGGGAAGGGGGATCTCATTTAAACCTTTTGAATGTGGAAAGGCCTAGAGATAGTAGATGTGGAAAGGATATTTCCCATGGTGGGAGAGTCTAGGATAAGAGGGCACAGCCTCAGGATAGAGTGGTGCTCTTTCAAAACAGAGATGTGGAGAAATTTCTTTAGGCCAAAAGGTGGTGAATTTGTCGAATTTTTTGCCACATTCAGCTGTGGAGGCCAGGGCATTGGGTGTATTTAAGGCAAAGATTGATAGGTTTGTAATTGGACATGACAACAAAGATTACGAGGAGAAACAGGGAACTGGGGTTGAGTAGGAGATGGAAGAAAAGAGGATGAGCCAGGATTGAATGGTGGAGCAGACATGGTGGCCAGAATGCCTAATTCTGCTCCAATGTCTTATGGTCTTATGATTTAAAAGGTAGGGGAGGGGAGAGAGAAACACAAGGTGATAGGTGAAACCAAGAGGGAGATAGGTGAAGTAAACTGCTAGGAATTTGATTGGTGAAAGAGACACAGGGCTGGAGAAGGGGGAAAACCTAATAGGAGAAGACAGAAGGCCATGGGAGAAAGAAAAGGGGGGAGGAGCACTAGAGGGAAGTGATAGGCTGGCAAGCAGATAAGGTGAGAGAGGTTAAAGGGGATGGGAAATGGTGAGGTGGGGGCGAATTACTGGAAGTTTGAGAAATCAGATTGCCATCAGGTTGGAGTCAACTCAAGTGAATATAACTTCTTGTTCCTCCTCATTGAGACAGTAGAGGAAGACAAGGATTGACATATCAGAATAGGAATGGGAAATGGTTTTAGAATGGGAGGTCAGTGGGTGATCCCATTTCTTCTGGCGGACAGAGCGTAGATACTCGGCAAAGCGATCTCCCAATCTACATCAGGTCTCACCTCTGCTTTTATCTATAAATTTGATTTTTATCAATTTTTCCCTCATTCGCTCCACATTCTTACATTCTACTCAGGGATTTATAATAATACCTGCTGACGGAATGGATTGTGCAAAAGCAGTGAACTATTCACCTGGACTATACCTCTTCACACACTGCTACTTGTAAATATGCCAACCCCTTCTCTCAATTCATCCGTCTCTGCCACATCTGTGCCCAAGATGGGGTTTTTAATTCCAGAATGAAGGAAATGTCTCCTTCTTCAGAGAAAGAGGCTTCCTTTCCTCCGCCATCAATGCTGCCCTCAACAACATCTCTTCCATTTCAAGCTCACCTGCCTTCACCCCATCCTCCTGCCACCCTACCAGGGATAAGTTCCTTTTGCCCTCATCAACCACCCCGCCAGCCTGCGCAGCCAGCTCATAATCTTCTGTAACTTCTGCCATCTCCAATGGGATGTACCATCAAGTACATCTTTCCCTTCCCCCCACTTTTGCTTCCTGCAAGGATCACTCACTACGAGACTCCTCTGTTCATTCGTCCTTCCCTACTGATCTCCCTCCTGGCACCTATCCTTGCAAGCAGAATAAATGCTACACCTGCTCCTGCATCTCCTCTCTTTCTACCATTCGGGGCCCAAAGCAGTCCTTCCGGGTGAGGTGATACTTCTCCCGTGAGTCTGTTGCAGTGATCTACTCTATCCGGTGCTCCCATGTGTCCTCCTGTATATCAGTGAGAACTAATGCGGAAATGCAGATTGGGAGACAGCTTCCCAGAGCACCTATACTCGGTCCACTAGAAAATGTAGGATTCCCCAGTGGCCACCCATTTTAACTCCACTTTCCATTCCCATTCTGATATGTCAGTCCATGACCTGCTGGAAAGATCCACACAGCAGACTTACCCTTTTAGCAAAAGCCCACAAACTCCAAAGAAGTGTAGTTTTAAAAAAAATAATAATATTTTTAGTTAAATTTTACTTTATTGTGACAGTATGACTGAAATTTCTAAATCCCCAATGTCATGTGGTTCAACATGGCTCAATGCAGCATCCTTTCTGCATAGCGTCATTGGGCATGGAAACAGATCCTTTTACCAATGAAATCCACGTAAGATATCAAACAATCATTTGCAATCAGTCTACAAAAAGTCCATTCATTCTCTTCACATTTCAGTTAGCTCCTTCCTGATTTTATCACATGCCTATACACAAGGACAAATAACAGTGGTCAACCCAATAAATGCCACTGTTTCAGATGTGTAGCTTCAGAATAAAGGGAGGCCCTTTTAAAACTGCAATGAAGAAGAACAGCTTCAGTCAGAGGGTATTGAATCTGTGAAATTTAATGCCACTGAGAGGTTATGGAGATCAAATCATTCAGTGTACTTAAGGCATAGAATGATAGGTTCTTGATCAGCAAGTGGGGGGGCGGAGAGGAGGTTAAGAGTTGCAAAGAGAAGGAGGGGAAATGGGACTAAATAAAATCAGTCATGATTGTATGGCAGAGAAGTCTCAATTCTACTCCTAAGGTCTTATAGCATGATTAAACATTTTGCAAATATAGTAGATTCTGGTTAATTGGGACACATCAGAACCAATACATTTTGGCACAATTAAACAACTGCCCTGGTTAGCTGAAATTTCATGGAAATCGTTAAAAAGATGAACCGAGTAACAAATTATGTATCTAAATGAAACAAAGAACAAATTAAAGCTCTACCAATTGTACTACATTACCATAAATCTGTTCCTAATAGTTATCAACAGAGGAGTTCATCCAGTGTACGTAACGAGCAGAATCAGTGCAGAAACAAGTGCCGATAATGAATTGCCTTCATACAATGCTGTCGATGATGGCAATCTCCAAATCTTCATTTTCATTGTAGCGTTCAAAATGATTGTTGATACCTTGTCATTTCATTTTCACTCCCAGTCATTTCTGACATCTCAAAACCCAAATGCTTGAAACCACAGTGAGCAATGCAGTTTTGAATTATCTTTCTCACCAACTTTCAGTGGCAAAAATCACTGCTTTCTGAACACAAACAAATGAAATTGATTCTATTTACAAACTCTTTGCTCTAAGCATGGTGAAACATCTAAAAGCTACAAAAGTGCACATATCTGATGCTAGTTAGAACTGGTTTGGCAACATTCTCCTATCCCAAATAAGTTGCATCGTGTCCCAAATAAACAAAGGGAATCCCAGCAATTTTCTTGCTTAGTTTTTGTTGTTTACTGTAGTCCTAAATAGCCGCCGCCCAGGTAACCATTAGCCTTATTAACCTTAATCCACTCTACAAGAAAAAATGTGGCAGATAGTGAAGATGAATACTGTAGTCTGCAGAACTATAAAGGACTTGTTAGGAGGGTTTCAACATGAAAGTTGGAATTCAAGCCAGAGGACATACATTCAGGAAGAGAAAACAGTGCAAGTCAGAGAGTCATAGAACACAGAAATAGGCCCATCTAGTCTATGTTGAACTATTCATCTCTCTAGTCCCATCAACATGCACCTGGAAAACATTCCTCCATACCCCTCGATCCATGCACCTATCCAAATCTCTCTGTAATGTTGAAATCAGACCCGCATCCATAACTTGCACTGGCCACTCGTCCTACATTCTTACGACCCACTAAGTGAAGAAGTTCCTCTTTATGTTCCCCTTAAACTTTTCCTGTTTCACCCTTAACTCATGACCTCTAATTCTACCTCTGTAGAAAGAGCCTGCTTGCATTTACCCTATTTATACCATCATAATTTTGTATACATCAAATCTCCCCTTAATCTTCTACATTTTTATGAATTAAGTCCTAACCTATTCATCCTTTCCCTATAACTCAGATCCACAATTTCTGGCAACATCCTTGTAAATTTTCTCTGGACCCTTTAATCTTATTTACATTGTTCCTGTAGGTAGGTGACAAAAACTATGCACAATCCACCAAGTTTGGGCTCACCTGCATCTTACACAATTTCAACATAATGTCCCAACTCCTGTACTCTATACATTGATTTATAAAGGCCAATGTTCCAAAAACTCTCTTTATGACCTGTGATTTAAATTCCCAGATCCCTTTGTTCTACCATATTTCTCTGTGCCCTACCACTCACTATGTAAGACTTACCCTGGTTGGTCCTCCAAAAATACAACACTCCATACTTGTCTGCATTAAATTCCATATAACCATATAACAATCACAGCACAGAAACAGGCCATCTCAGCCCTCCTAGTCCATGCTGAACTCTTAATCTCACCTAGTCCCACCTACCCGCACTCAGCCCATAACCCTCCACTCCTTTCCTGTCCATATACCTATCCAATTTTACCTTAAATGACACAACTGAACTGGCCGCTACTACTTCTACAGGAAGCTCATTCCACACAGCTATCACTCTCTGAGTAAAGAAATATCCCCTCGTGTTTCCCTTAAACTTCTGCCCCCTAACTCTCAAATCATGTCCTTTCGTTTGAATCCCCCTACTCTCAATGGAAACAGCCTATTCACGTCAACTCTATCTATCCCTCTCAAAATTTTAAATTCTTCAATCAAATCCCCCCTCAACCTTCTACGCTCCAATGAATAGAGACCTAACTTGTTCAACCTTTCTCTGTAACTTAAGTGCTGAAACCCAGGTAACATCCTAGTAAATCGTCTCTGCACTCTCTCTAATTTATTGATATCTTTCCTATAATTTGGTGACCAGAACTGCACACAATATTCCAAATTTGGCCTTACCAATGCCTTGTACAATTTTAACATTACATCCCAACTTCTGTACTCAATGCTTTGATTTATAAAGGCCAGCGTTCCAAAAGCCTTCTTCACCACCGTATCTACATGAGACTCTACCTTCAGGGAACTATGCACTGTTATTCCTAGATCTCTCTGTTCCTCTGCATTCCTCAATGCCCTACCATTTACCCTGTATGTTCTATTTGGATTATTCCTGCCAAAATGTAGAACCTCACACTTCTCAGCATTAAACTCCATCTGCCAACATTCAGCCCATTCATCTAACCGGCATAAATCTCCCTGCAAGCTTTGAAAACCCAGCTCATTATCCACAACACCTCCTACCTCAGTATCATTGGCATAGTTACTAATCCAATTTACCACCCCATCATCCAGATCATTTATGTATATTACAAACAACATTGGGCCCAAAACAGATCCCTGAGGCACCCCGCTAGTCACCGGCCTCCATCCCGATAAACAATTATCCACCACTACTCTCTGGCATCTCCCATCTAGCCACTGTTGAATCCATTTTATTACTCCAGCATTAATACCTAACGACTGAACCTTCTTAACTAACCTTCCATGTGGAACTTTGTCAAAGGCTTTGCTGAAGTCCATATAGACTACATCCACTGCCTTACCGTTGCCAACATTCCTTGTAACTTCTTCAAAAAATTCAATAAGGTTTGTCAAACATGACTTTCCATGCACAAATCCATGCTGACTATTCCTAATCAGATCCTGTCTATCCAGATAATTATTAATACTATCTCTAAGAATACTTTCCATTAATTTACCCACCACTGATGTCAAACTGACAGGTCTATAATTGCTAGGCTTACTTCTGGAACCCTTTTTAAACAATGGAACCACATGAGCAATACGCCAATCCTCCGGCACAATCCCTGTTTCTAATGACATCTTAAAGATCTCCATCAGAGCTCCTGCTATTTCTACACAAACTTCCCTCAAGGTCCTGGGAAATATCCTGTCAGGACCCGGAGATTTATCCACTTTTAAATTTCTTAAAAGAGCCAGTACTTCCACCTCTTTAATCGTCATAGGTTCCATAACTTCCTTACTTGTTTCCCACATTTTACACAATTCAATATGCTTCTCCTTAGTGAATACCGAAGAGAAGAAATCGTTCAAAAACTCTCCCATCTCCCTCGGCTCCACACATAGCTAACCACTCTGATTCTCTAAGGGGCCAATTTTATCCCTCATTATCCTCTTGCTTTTAATATAATTGTAGAAACCTTTCGGATTTACTTTCACCTTATTTGCCAAACCAACCTCGTATCTTCTTTTAGCTTTTCTAATCTCTTTCTTAAGATTCCTTTTACATTCTTTATATTCCTCGAGTAATTCCTTTACTCCATGCTGCCTATATCTATTGTAGACATCCCTCTTTTTTCCGAACCAAATTTCTAATATCCCTTGAAAACCATGGTGTTTTCAAACCTTTAACCTTTCCTTTCAACCTAACAGGAACATAAAGATTCTGTACCCTCATAATTTCACCCTTCAATGACCTCCATTTCTCTATTACATCCTTCCCATAAAACAACTTGACCCAATCCACTCTCTCTAAATCCCTTCGCATTTCCTCAAAGTTAGCCTTTTTCCAATCAAAAATCTCAACTCTAGGTCCTGTCCTGTCCTCCTCCATAATTATATTGAAGCTAATTCCATCTGCTATTTTTTGAGCCCATCTTTCCATTTGGACAAGATCCAACACAAACTTTGATAGTCTTCCTCACTGTTCACTACAACTGCAATCCTGGTGTGATCTGCAAATTTGCTGACCCAGTTTACCACATTAGCATCCACATCATCGTTATAGACGACCAACAACAATGGTCCCAGCACTGATCCCTACAGCACTAGTGACAGGGCTCCAGTCAAAGAGGCAACCATCTCCTTTCACTCTCTGGTTTCTCTAGCAAAGCCAGTGCCTAAACCAGTTTAGTACTTCACCCTGAACACCAAGCAACTGAAGCTTCTTGACCAAACTCCTATGTGGGACCTCATTAAAGGCCTTGCTGAAGTCCATGCAGACAACATCCACTGCCTTGCTTTCATCAACTTTGCTGGTAACTTCCTCGAAAATCTCTATAATTTGGTTAGAAGTGGATTAGGCAGTTAAAAGAATGATACTGAGATGAGAGGAGAAATACAGATAGACTTTAGATTGAAAGTCCATGGATATTTGAAGATAGCAAGGTAGATAGACAAGGTGGTTAAGAAAAACAGGATTTGTTGTAGTTGTAAATTCTCGTTATATACAGTATAACTATGATATCATGAGAAAATAAAATTTAACTGTAAAATATTAGGTTGGGAACATATCATCACAACATCTCTGTACATCCACCACCAAGGAGAGGAGAGGCTCAAGATTAGGATTCCAATGTTACTGGCACCAAATCAGGCAGCACATTCCAGTTTCTCATATGGACTTCTAGCTATACCCTTGTCACTCAGAAATGAGGAACAGGACACAGAGTAGCTGTGGTTGAGGGAAAGGTGGGGGTAAGTCAAATATAAAAGGATATTCATTTCAGTCCAGCAGTTAAATCAGACTAAGGACTGATAATAAGGCTAAAAAACATCTATTTTAATGCAAGGATTCTGGCTTAATAAGGCAAATGTATGATCATTAATAAGTACATTGGAAAACTATGTTATTGTGATCATAGAGATATGGTTGAAATCAGAGTGAACCCCACAACTCAATGTTCCAGGGGAGTTGTAAATGAGGAGGTTGCATGCAATATCAATTCAGGAATATATTACTGTAGTAATAAGGGAAGTTATCCAAGATCATTATTCGTATGAAGCCATATGGAATGAGCTTAGAAACAAAAAAGGAAGTAATTACTCTGTTGGAAATCATTGGGGCCAAAAGCAGTGCAAGATGTCATTCGTTCGTGACATGGTGCAAAATTTTAAAAGAGCTTGAGATCATTCAGCTTTTTATTGGTGAGCTGAAATCAGCATGAGAGGTTGTTCATTGGTCACACAATGCAATGTTTAAAAACAGCTCGGGAGCCTTCACCTCCTTTTCCATGGGCTGAGATCAGCAACATAGTTAATTCATTAGTGATGTAGCATGTGGTTTAAAAAGAGCTCAAGATCTTCAGCTTCTTTTCGATGGGGCAACAGTCAGCATATGGGCAATAAAAAGAAAGGAGTTGCAAGTGGAATGGTCATTGTGTGAGTGAAGCTTTGTAGAGTGGTCCAAGAGGCTTGGGCAAGAACAGACCTAGGAAAATGCAGACAAAGTTTCTAAGTAAGTAAGTAAGAAAAATTTTAGTAACTTCAGTAGCAAGTGCACTGAGAACAGATCCAGAGGAGGTGGTATGTTACTTGTGTAAGATGTAGGAAATTTGGAAGATTGTCAGTCTCCCCAACAATTACATCTACACGAAGTGCATCAAGCTGCAGCTCCTGAGAGCTCATGCAGGAAAATGAGGAGATGATGGACAGGGAGGTGGTCACTCCTAAATTGCTGGAGTCAGGTACCTGAGTGACTGTCAGGCGAGGGAAAAGGAGTAGGCAGTCAGTTCAGAGTACTCCTGTGGTCATTTCCCTCAATAATAAGAATACCACTTTGGATACAGTTGGGGAGGACAACCTATTAGGGGGAAGTCACTGCAACCAGATCTCTGACACTGAGTCTACCTCTGTGGATCAGAAGGAAAGGATGAAGAAGAGAAGTAGAGTAGTGTTAGAGGAGCAGAAACAGATTCTGTGGATGTAAAAGAGACACGCAGATGGTATTTTGCCTTCCAGGTTCCAGGACAGGGATATCTCAGGTTGGGTCCACAACACTCTGAATGAGGAGTTTGAACAGCGGGGGATCATGGTGCATATTGGTAGCAACACATAGGTAGGAAAGGGGAGGTGGTTGTGGAGAGAGAATATAGGGTGGTAGGCTGAAAGCTGAAAAGCAGGACCTCCAGGAAGGTAATCTTTGGATTGTTTCCTGTGCCACATGTCAGTGAGGATAAAAATAGGATGATTTGGCAGATGAACCTGTGGCTGAGGAATTGGTGTAATGGGTGGGGTTTCAGAATTCTGAATGATTGGGATCTTTTCTGGAGAAGGTATGACCTGTATAAAAAGAAAGGTTTACCCCTGAACCCTTGGGGGAATAATATCCTTGCAGAAAAGTTTGCTAGAGCTGATGGGGAGAGTTTAAACTAACTTGGCCTGGGGATGAGAACCGGAGAGACAAGGCTGAGGTTAGGACAGCTGGTATACAAGTGCAGTGCATACAGTGAGGAGGGTGACTATAAGGAAGGATATGTGCCAATGAGGATAAGAATAGGATGATTTGACATATTAATGTGTGACTGAAGAATCGGTGTAATGGGTGGGTTTTCAGATTTCTGAATGATTGAGATCTCTTCTGGGGAAGATATGACCTGTATAAAAAGAATGGGTTACACCTGATCCTGAGGGGGACAAATATCCTTCCAGACAAAGTTGCTAGAGCTGTGGAGGTAGTGTTGGCAGGAGGATGGGACAGTTGGTATACAAGCAGATGCATGTACTGCATTGTGAGGGTGTGGGGAAGGAGTGGCAGAAGATAGGGCAAAATTGAAGTCAGTGTAATGAGTAAAAGTATAACATGGAACCAAAATGAAAAACTGATGGAAACAGGACTGAAGATATTATATTTGAATGCACACAATCTTCAAAGTAAGGTAGATTGTCTTGTGGTGCAGTAAGAGATTGGTAGGTATGATTTTGTGGGTATCTCTGAGCTGAAAGAAGATCATAGCTGGGAGCTTAACATCCAAGGGTACACGTTGTATCTAATGGACAGTCAGGTAGGCAGAGGCAGGGGGTGGCTCTCTTGGTAAAAATTGAAATTCAATCCTTAGTAGGAGATGCATAGATTCAGAAGACATAAATGCATGTGGGTAGAGTTAAGAAACTGCTAAAGTAAAAAGAGCACAATGGGAGTTATATACTGGCCTCAGAATAGTAGCCAGGATGTGGGCTACAAGTTGAAATGGGAGATATAATGTTAAAAGGGAAATGTTGGCATCATCATGGGGGTTTTCAATATGAAGTATATTAAGAAAATATGTTTGGTGCTGGATTTCAAGAGGGGGAATTTGTAGAGTACCTACAAAATGGCTTTATAGACCAACTTGTGATTGAGCCCACTAGTGGAGTAGCAATTCTGGATTGGGTGCTACATAATGACCCTAATTTGATCAAAGAACTTAAGGTGAAGGACCCCTTCGGAGACAGTGATCATAATATGATAGAATTCAACCTGTAGTTTGAGAAGGAGAAGCTAAAATTACGTGTGTTAGTATTACAGTGAAGTAAAGAGAATTACAGAGACATGAGAGAGGAGAGGACAAAGTTAATTGAAAGGGAAAACTCAAAGAAATAAGAGCAGAGCACAAAGGCAGGAGCTGTTGAGGGAAATTTGGAAAGCACAAGAAAGATGCATCCCAAAGATGAATAAATGTTCTAAAGGAGGATTACAAAAGAAGTCAAAGACTGCATAAAAGCAAAGAAGAGGGAACTTAACATAAGAAAAACTAGTGGGAAGTTAAAGGATTGGGAAGCTTTTAAAAACCAATAGAAGGTAACTAAATGGCAATATAGAGAGCTAAAATGAAATACGAAACAAAGCTAGCAAATAATATAAGAGAGGATCCCAAATGTTTTCTCAGATACATAAAGAATAAAAGAAAGATGAGTGTGGAGATAAGACCACTAGAAAATGACACTAGACAGGTAGACCAAAGCAATGGCAGATGAACTTAATAAGTATTTTGCATATAGTAAGTCTTCACTGTGGAAGACTCTGGAGGAATCCCAGGAATGTGAGAGCGTTGGTGGGCAGAAGTGAGTGTTGCAGCTATTACTGAGGAGAAGTTCCTTGAGAAGCTGAAAAGCCTGATGGTAGATAAGTCACCTGAACCCGGTTCTTAACAAAAAAAAGAGTCCATGGTATTACAAGAAAGCTACTAGCATGGATAGAAGATTTGTTAATTGGCCGGAGACAAAAAGTGGGAATCAAGGCACATTTCCTGGATGGCTGCCTGACTAGTGTGCTGCAGTGCTGGGGCTGTTTCTCTTCATGTTGTTTATCAACGATTTGGATGAAGATATTGATGGCTTTGTGGTCAAGTATGTGGATGATATTAAGTTAGGTGGAGGGGCAGGTAGTACTGAGGAAGCAAGGTGTCTGCAGAAGGACATCGTCAGATTGGGTAAAGTACTGGCGGATGGAATAAAGTGTAGAGAAATGCACGGTCATGAAGTTTAGCACAAGGAATATAGGTGTGGACTATTTTCTAAGTGGGGAGGAAATTGAAAAATCGGAGGCACAAAGTGTTTTGGGAGCTATGTTCCCTCTAAGCTGTGTGTGTGTGTGTGCACGCATACACGTTTTTCAACCAGTGCACAAAGGAAATTAATGTGTGCACAAAAGGTTAGTTATCTAAAATAATGTAGTAATTAATAATTATACTTATTGAGAATAATCTTTTAGATAAATGTTTCAGTTAGCTCGTTAGTCAGATTTTCAAATACCACAATGCACGTCACTAATTTACGACACCTCACCTTTCCTGTTCTGGTTTGTACAGCTGCATCACGGAGGCAGCCATCTTTGGCGGACGGTGTTCATATCATGCAGTTTACAAAGAGCTGTTTCAAATCCTGTAGATCGCTTACTAATTTTTTTATTGAAAAAAATATTGATTCACTATGTCAAAATCAAAAGAAGTGAAGGGTGTGAAGCACAAAAGAACTGCAAATTTGTAAAGAGTCTTTGTGCTCATTTAGAAGAAAGGTTTCCTGAAGATGAGGTACAAGAATGGTCAGTTTTTAATTTATCTGCAATTGCAGATTGTGACTTCACATTTGGTGATGAACAAGTTAATGCCTTATGTCTGAAACATCATGATTTTCTAGTTGAAATTACTGTAATATTTAGACAGTTTAATGATTTCAAATTTTCCGTGCAAGAAAATGTTAAATCCAAACTGATTTCAAACTTTGCTCAAATAGTGGCATTTATACTTCAAAATGAACAGTTTTGTGACTTTGCACAGTTGATGGACATTGAGTGGATGTTTCTTGTGTCTAGTGTATCTGTAAGCAAGGTTTTAGCCTAATGAATCAACTCAAAAACAAGCTGAGAAACCGTTTAAGTGAATGTCATTTGGATATGTTAATGCGAATCAAAAGCTATTAATTGGATGTAAGTTCTATTAGTCTATATAGACTTTACAAAGAATGGGTAAATGACAAAGACAGAAGAGAGAAAAAATAACTGAGTGACTTAAATATGTATGTTATTTTGTTTTTATTCTGTGCAGTTTTCGGTCAAATATTTTGTAAGCCTACATAAATTGTGCCTTGTGCGTATTCAGTGTGCACGAACAGTGTGTCACAGGAAATAAATCTGCACAACATAATATTTTTGCGCACACTGACTACCAAAAATTAGAGGGAACATTGCCTGGAAGTCCTCATGCATGATCCCTTAAAGGTTAACTTTCACTTTGATTCAGTGGTAAGGAAGGCAAATGCAATTCAATATTTGATGTATATTTCTTATCAAAGAATGTATAAATTATACAACTTTTAGAGTTGTTTGCTTTCAAGAAGTTGCCATACAAGAAACCCAAAAAAACACAATCAAAGTAAATAATAAACACCAACGCCAACGTGCACAGAGAAAGAGGGGGAAAAAAATCACACAGACAACATCATCAGCATTCCAAACAAATTTGAGTCCTTAAATCCAAATCCCAGAGCAGCTTAGAAAAATCCCAGTTTAGAAGAATGAGGGGGTATCTCATTCAAACCTACTGAATATTGAAAGGTCTGGATAGAGTGGATGTAGAAAGGGTGTTTCCTGTAGTGGGGGAGTCTAGCATCAGAGGACAGTGCTTCAAAATTGAGAGAACATTCAGAACAGAGATAAGGAAAAATTCTTTAGCCAGAGGGCGGTGAATCTGCGGAATTCATATTTAAGGCAGTGGAGGTTGAAACTTTATTGACTAATCAGGACGTCAGTGGTTACGGGAAGAAATCAGGAGAATGGGGTTGAAAGGGATAATAAATCAGCCATAATGGAATGGAGGAGAAGACTTGATGGGTTGAATGGCTTAATTTTGTTCCTACAGTATGATTTATGGTTTTATGGTCTGACGGAAGTATAATGCAATCCTAACAGGTGGCAGGAGATAGAGGAGCAGATTTGTTGGCAAGTTGCAGAGATGTGTTAATGTGATGTCATTGTAGTGAAGAATCTTATGTTTCAACTGCAATCACCTTACTGTGAATGACTTGAAAGGGGTGAAATTGTTGAACTGCATCCAAAAGTGTTTTGTGAGCAAGTGTACATCGTGTGTGGAATGAGCTGTACTGGATCTAACCTTTGGGAATAGAATTGACAAGTGGTTGGTGTCAGTGGTTAAGCATAACTTTGTGAGTTTATGAGCCATTATAGAAAGGGATGAAGATGGTCTAAAATTACTGTCTATAGGTCCTCAATTGGGGGAGAGACAGTCTCTTTACAATATTGTAAGATGTTCCTTGGCAAACGTAGGCTGAGAGCAACACATTGCAGGTGACCCTACGTTCGACAAGTGGGAATCATTCATAAATCAGGTAATGAAAATTCAAGGTCAAGGTATTCCAAGCAGGTGAAAGGTAAGGATGGCAAGTCCAGGAGACACTCGCTTTCAAGATATATGAAGGGTTGGATGAAAAAAAAAGAAGATATAAAAATTTAAGGAAGGGAAGGCTCTTCAGGGATATTAAAAATGTGGAGTTTTTACAAAAAGACATAGAAATGCAGAGAGAAGTCCTGAAATACTAGGGTGACACAAGTGATTTGCAGATTCTGTAATATGGAGCCCAGATCAAACTATGGGAGGAACTCAGTGAGTTAATCAGCATCTGTGCAGACAGAGTTTGCATTTCAGATCAAGACCTTGCATCACAATATGAAGGAAAATCCCAAAGTAATTTATAACTATGTTAAGGGAAGGAGGTTGAACGAGGGAACAGTGACCCATTCAAGTCCAAAGGCAAATGATTTATGGATGGCATCAGAGGACATGGATGGGGTATTAAATTAGTATCTTTTATCTGAATTCAGTAAGGAGAAGGACACTGCAGCTTAAGAATTCAGAGAAGGGGAGAGTGAAATTTTGCAATATGTTATCATTAGATCACAGAACACAGAACATTACAGCACAGTACAGACCCCTGTGGCCCACAATGTTGTGCCGACCTTTTAACCAACTCTAATCAAAGCCTTCCCTCCTACATAGCCTTCAATTTTTCTATCATTCATGTGTCCATCTAAGAGTTTCTTAAATGTCCCTAATGTATCTGCCCCAACCACAAAACCACCTGTTCCCTCAGCATGGTGTTCCATGTAGTTATCACTCTCTGAGTAAAAAACACACCTTTGACATCACCCCCACCCTCACAATACCTCCCTCAAATCACCTTAAAATTATGCCCTTCATGTCAGCCATTTCTGATGTGGTGGAGAAGAAGCAACTGGAAATATGTAGGAGGAAATGTGATGCTACCAAGCGGACCAATCACAGTTGTTGTGGTCTGTGTGGCCACGACGTGTGAGTTACTTTTTTGGGGAGGTGCACGTCAACCTACGGCATAGGGTACGCGGTACCTACAGTGTAGATGCGAAACATAAGTATAAATCAGCCTTAAGTTTGCAGATGACATCAGCTTCGGTAACAATTTGTCAATGGGGAGGGTAGTCCTAATTTGCAAGATAATAACAGTCAGTTAATAAAGTTCTTGGAGAAAGGACAGAATTTAGTTTTGATATATGGGAAGTAGTGCATTTAGGGAGGGCTACTAGAAGAAGAACATACATAATAAGGGTTAGACCCTTGGAGATTTTAAGAAACAGAACGGGCAAGGAGAGACATTGGAATATTAATTCAAGTCTCCTAAAATAGGACAGCAAATGTAGGTATGATGGCAAAGAGTCCTATAGGTTACTTGCCTTCATTGGCTAGTGCATAGAATAAAAGAGGTCATAGTGCATATTAGCACCAATGACATGGATAGAAAAGGAGAAGAGTTCTTGCACAATAAGTATAGGGAATTAGGGAAGTGGCTAAAGAGCAGGACCTCCAAGGTAGTAATCTCTGGATTACCGCCAGTACATCATGATAGACAGGGCAGGAATAGGATGATAGTACAGAATAATGAGTGGTTGAGGAAATGGTATAGGTGCAGGGGCAGAGTTTCAGATTTCTGGATCATTGGGATCTCTTCTGGGGGAAGTATAACCTGTACAGGTTACAACTGAACCAGAGGGGCACCAATATCCCTGCAGGTAGGTTTGCTAGAACTGTTGGGGAGGGTTTGAACTAATCTGACAGTGGGATAGGAACCAAAGAGATAGGGCTGAGGATGGGCAGTTGGTATACAAGAAGATGAAGTGGGTAGCGAGATGAAAGTTATATATAGGCCTCCAAACAGTAGCCAGGATGTGGGATATAAATTACAATAAGAGATAGAAAAGGCAATATTACGAAAGTCATGAGGGATTTCAATATGTAGGTAGACTGGGAAAATTAGGTTTGTGCTGGATCCCAAAAGAGGGAATTTGTAGAATGCCTACCAAATGGCTTTTTAGAGCAGCTTGTGGCTGAGCCCACCAGGGGAAATGCAATTCTGGATTGGGTGTTGTGTAATGGACCAGAGTGAATTAGGGGACTAAAGGTAGAGGAATCCTTAGGTGTGATCATAAAATGATGGATTCAACCTTACAGTTTGAAAGGGAGAAAATTAAGTCAGACATATCAGTGTAACAGTGGAATGACAGGAATTATAAAGACATGAGAGAGGAGCCAGCCAAAGCTGATTGGAAGAGGACTCTATCAGTGTTAGACAGAACAGCAATGGCTGGAGTTTCTGTGAGTAACTCAGAAGGTGCAGGATAGATACATCCAAAAAATGAAGAGGTATTCTAAAGGGAGGATGAATCAACAAGGAAAGTCAAAGACAGCATAAAAGCAAGAGGGGGCAAATAATTTAGAAAAAAAAATAGTGGGAAATTAAAGGATTGGGAAGCTTTTAAAAACCAACTGAAGGCAAGTAAAAAGCTACAAGGAGAGAAAAGATGAAATACGTAAGTGAGCTAGACAATAACATAAAAGAGGATTCCAAAAGTTTTTTCAGATACTGTACATAAAAAGTAAAAGAAAGGCAAGACCACTGGAACAGAATGCTGGAGAAGAAATAATGAGAGACAAAGTTAATAAGCATTTTACATCAGTCTTCATTGTGGAAGACACGAGCAGAATGCCAGAAATTTTAAAGAGTCAGGGAGCTGAAATGAGTGCAGTTGCTATTACTGAGGAGAAGGTGCTTAGGAAGCTGAAAGGTCTGAAGATAGATCAGTCACCTGGATTAGAAGGATTGCACTCCAGGTTTCTGAAAGGGGTAGCTGAAAAGATATTGAAGAGATCTGAAAAGATTGTAATTATCTTTCAAGAATCACTAGATTCTGAAATAGTTCAGGAGGAATGGAAAATTGCAAATATCACTCCACTCTTTAAGAAAGGAGGGAGGCAGAACAAAGGAAACTATAGGCCAGCTAGCCTGACTTCAGTGGTTGGGAAGATGTGGAGTCAATTACTAAGGATGAGATTTCGGGGTACTTGGAGGCACATGATAAAGTAGGTTAGGCCAAAGTCAGCATGGTTTCCTTAAGGGGGAATCTTGCCTGACAGATCTGTTGGAATTTGCAGATGTAGTAACAGGTAGGATATTCAAAAGGGAGTCAGCGAATGTTGTTTTCTTGGATTTTCAAGGTGCCACACATGAGGCTATTTCAGAGCCCATGGCATTGCAAGAAAGACACTATCATGGGTAGAAGTTTGGCTGACTGGCAGGAAACAAAGTGTGAGAATAAAGGGGGCCTTTTCAGGTTGGCTGCCAGTGTCTAGAGGTATTCTGCAGGGATTGGAGTTGTGACAGCTTCTTTTCATGTTATACGTCAACGATTTAGATGACAGAATTGATGGCCCAGTGGCCAAATTTGCAGATGATACAATGATAACCATGGGGGCAGCTTGTGTTGAGGATGCAGGGAGCCTGCAGGAGGATTCAGATAGTTTGGGAGAATGGGTAATGAAGTGGCAGATTGAATACAGTGTAGAGAAGTGTATTGTCATATACTTTGAGAGAACAAATAAAAGTTACATTATTTTCTAAATGGGGAAAAAAAATCTAAAGTCAGAGGTGCAAAAAGACTTTGGAGTCATTGTGCAGGATTCCCTAAAGGCTACCTTGCAGGTTGAGTTGGCAGTAAGGAATGCAAATGCAATTTTAACATTCATTCCAGAGGTCTAGAATATAAGAGCAAAGGTGTAATGCTGAGGCTTTATAAAGCATTGGTCAGACCACATTTGGATTATTGTGAGCAGTTTTGGGCTCCTAATCTTAGAAAAGATGTGCTGGAATAGAGGAGGGTTCCAGAGGGCATTCACAAGAGTGATTCCTGGAATAAAAGGGTTAACATATGAGGACCGGTTGATGTCTCTGTACCTACATTTTTTGGAGTTTAGAAGAATGAAGGGAGATCTCATTGAAAACTTATTGAACATAAAAAGGCCAAGATAGAACAGATGTGGAGATGATTTTCCTATTGTGGGTGAGTCTAGAGGAGATAGCATAGATAAAAGATTTTATTTAGAACAGAGATGAAGAGGAAGTTCTTTTGTTAGAAGGAGGTGATCCTCGGAATTCATTGCCATTGATGGCCATGTCATTGAGTACATTTAAGGCAGTGCCTGATGTGTTCCTGATTAGTCAGAGGATCAAAGGTTATGAAGACAGAAGAATGAGATTGAGAGGAATAATAAATCAGCCATGAAGATATAGCAGAACAGACTCAATGGGCCAAATGGCCTAAGTCTGATCCTATGTTTTATGGCCCTATGGTTTAAGAGAGGCATGGTTATGGCATAACTTTATAAAATATTGTTTCGGATACAACTAAATACTGTGGCAGTCCTGGTTACCATATTATAGGAAGGACTTCATTGCACTGCAGATGATGCAAAGTTAATTAATCAAGATATTGCAGGAAATGGAGTAGCTCAGTTATAAATAGTATTTGGATAGCAGAAAGATGAACTCTAATAGGAGTTATACAAACTTACAAGGGACATAGGCATCGATGATAGCAGGTAACCTTTTCCCATCACAGGAAAATCTAAAACCAGAGGCATTAGTTTAGCAAAAGGAATGGATGTTTGGAGGGGAGTTAAGGAGTAAAAATTTTCATCAGTGGCTGTTTGTAAACTGGAAGAGATCTTTACAAGAACTATCTCGGCAACCACTTGAATCATCAGGGCATGGAACGCTACGGACCAAGTGCCGGTAAATGGAATTGGTATAGATTAGTATGTTGTTTGGCATGGATGCAGTGGGCTGAGTGGTTGGTTTCTGTAGAGTTAGATGCACAATTCTCAGTTTTACCCTCTGAAGGATAGCTGACAGCATTTGCAAGGTGGACCAGCCCCACTTTTCTAGCCTGGAAGATCACATTTTCCATTGCTGGTTAGCAACTGGACGGATTAAGCTTCTTGTGTTTGCTTTGATCTCTGAAGGAAAACACAAGGGAAATAAATTCTGTATGAAATATATTTACCATTCCATAAGGAGATAATTGAATTCAGACTATACATGTGCTAGGTGATTGGGATCTCATTCGTATTAATAAATCCTGTAGCAGAAATATTGCTGACAGAGAACAGTTCGGTCAGTTTAAAATCCTCCCGCATGTTTGGAGTTATTAACTTCTACCTCTCCATCCCAATGGATCTGTCTGTTTATTTACCTTTGGTAACTAAATGAAAGATTGATCGCTCCTTTGAAAAACAAGGCATAAATTTATGTTGCTTACTGATGTAACATATATTTTGTCATTTGAAAACAGAATATAGCAAAAGCTTAATTCTTTCATACATCATGTTTTGTGGTGATCAACTTCCATGAAATTAATTCAGCAAAAAAATCCAATCATTCTTACTCACTCTCTAGGTTTGTGCTGAATGAAGGTAGAGAAGGAGATCGAGCTTGTTCAGGAAGGAAGTGATGAATATTGAAGCACAAGACAGAATGCTCATTAGATGTTGAAGGTCATTGCTATGGATTTAAAACCTTGTACTTACCCGTGACAAGTGAAGACACAGAGTGATACTACAGCTGTCTAATTCAAACCATACAGTCCCCTGACCACTGAACAGACTTAAAATGGTAGCACACAACGTGAAGGCATTTTCACTCTTTAACCCCTTATAAATATCAGTTTCTTGTATTGAGGTGGCAGGAGTCCATATTTCACCAGGAAATAAACTAAGTATTTTTCAGCTATAATTCATTAATTCATTAGTGAATGTCAATCTGTTAGTGTAATGTATTGGACCCCTGTTTACTCTACCATCACCCTCCGCTACCCCATCTGATTACTGTGTTTCTTCTTATGTTCATTAAAATCACCGAAGTAATCATGCCCACTTTGACCCCTCCTACCCACTGATACCCCTTTCCTCCTTTGCTTCTCTGTGATGTTTTTCTTATACAGAGGAACTGCTGTTTCTGCCTCAGAAATGGTCCTGCTCTGGAATGTCTCCCCATCTCCTACATTTAAACTCACATCCTCTACTTTCTGACTCCCCTCTCCTTCCTCTGATGTTCTTCCTCTCTCCCTGGCCACGTCTTTCCCCCATGTCAGTCCCTGAGTTAATCCCATATGCCTTATACCCTGCTCACTATTCCCTCCCCTTGTGCTTCCTTCTTTTCACTAATGCTCAATTCCCAAACCCTCATCCCTCCCCCATCCTTTCTGTTCTTTGATACTCACCCTCTTCCTCCATCATTCATCCTTCTCTTCTCCATGCTCTTCCTCCTCAACAATTCTTTAGCACCCTTCCTTCAGTGGCAGCAGTCCCTGCCAGGAAAAGAACAAATCCTAGCCGGCCGGTTCTCCAGTTCATTCTGCTCTCCAATGGACATTAAATTGGACTACATCAGTGGCAACAAAATACTCGGTGTGAGTACAGAAATGAACAGAATACCAGGCGCCGCCATTCAGCTGATTATTTATGTAATATCCGACTACCAACCTACTGACCTCTGCTGTGCCTACTGTCTTGTTTATTACTTATTGTAATGCCTGTACTATTCTGAGTATTTTATGCAGTCTTAGGTAGGTCTGTAGTCTAGTGTAGTTTTGTGTTGGTTTGTGTAGTTCAGTGTAGTTTTTGTATTGTTCATGTAGCACCATGGTCCTGAAAAACATTGTCTCGTTTTTACTGTGTACGGTTGAAAAGACAATAAAAACAACTTGACTTGACTTGACTTCATTAGCACACTTCCCCATTATACCACACCATTTCTGCCTATTGCTCTTTCCTCCCTGGACCTAAAACACATACCCTACCCTTTCACTGATCCCCATTCCCTTCCTTTGAAAACTCCTTTTCCCCCTTTCTCTGATTCTCTCTCCCCTACCTTGACACTACCTCATCTTTTTCCTTCCTTGGATGCTATCCCCCACACTTCCCATCAATAAATCTCTCTCCTTCCCCTTGACCCCAACATTCACCCAGCTTTCCCCATCCTCTTGACGCTCTCCTGTCTTTCATCCACCATTCCCTCCCCAAACAGAATCCTTTATCTTTTCCTGTCTCCCTTTCCTGCTCCCCATCTCAGTCCTCATGGGTTCAATCACAAGCTTTATTGATTTTATGACACTAGGTTTCTTGGGGTGTACACATTTATGAATTGACAAAGTCAGGTATAATAGAATGGTAGTTGTCTGTTTCCAAACCTTACATCGAAGTTTTTATCAGTGGCAATGCTTCAATCTCATAAAATAAACACCTTTTCCCTTACAGAACACTTTATAGCACACAAAATGGAAAATTATCTACCCTTATCTGGTAACCCCAAGTTCTGTAGTGAACATGTGGTTTTATTTCCCTTCTTCAGCTTCACATACTCAATTGGCTCATGGAGACACAAGAGAGTGCAGTTGCTGGAGCTTAGCACAAGCAAAAATCTGCGGGAGGAACTCAGCAGGTCAGGCATCCGTAGAGGGAAATAGACGAAAGAGGAATCTCTTGTGATTGTAATGAATCAGCATATAAGAGGGAGATTGAAAATCTGTCTGAGTGGTCATAACAATAACTTCTCACTCAATGTTAGCAAGACCAAGGAGCTGATTATTGAGGAGAAAACCAGAGGTTCATGAGCTCGTCCTCATTAGGGGATCAGAGGTGGAGAAGATCAACAACATTAAAGTCTGGGCATCATCATTTCAGAGGATCTGTCCTGGATCCAGCATGTAAATGCCATTACAAAGAACACACTACAGTGCCTCTACTTTCTTCGAAGTTTGCAAAGATTTGGCAGGTCATCTAAAACGTTGATAAATTTCTATAGCTATGCAGTGGAGAGTATACTGACTGGTTCCACCACAGTATGGAAACACCTATAAAAAGTAATGGATTAAGCCCATTCCATTATGGATAAAGCTCTTTCCACCACTGAGCATATCTCAAAAGAAGTCTTTTGCAAGAAAGAGGAATCCATCATCAACGTCCCTCCAGCATCCAGGTCATGCACTCATCCCACTGCAGCCATCAGGGTGGAGGTGCAGGATCCTCAGGACCCACATCACCATGTTAAGGAACAGTTATTGCCCTTCATCTATCAGGCTCCTTAATCAGAGGGGATGATTTCAATCAATTTCACTCACTCCAAAACAACTCTCCCAACAACCTCACTTTCAAGGACTCTTCATGTCACGTTTTCATTATTTATTATTATTATTTTGTTTATTTCTTTTTGTATTTGCACACCTTGCCTTTTGCACATTGATTGTTTGTCTTGTGTGTAGTATTCGATTGATTCTATTGTGTTTTCTTTTGTATTTACTGTGAATACCTGCAAGAAAATGAACCTCTTTATTGTATATGGTGATACACAGGTACATGTACTTTGATAACAAATTTACTTTGAACTTTGAGGAAGAAAGCTTCAAAGTGGGCATACTTTGAAGAGACATTGCAGTAATGTGGAGTATTAAAATGGAGACAAAAGAGGTTGCAGAAGTTGAAATCTGGAGCAAAAATTCACTGAAGATGTTGTAGAAAATTAGTGGGTCAAGGAGAATCTATGAAGGGAAATGAATGTTTAAAGTTTTGGGTTGAAGGTCTTTCATCAGGACTGAGAGTTGACTGAATATTTCCCTATATAAATGCTCCTGGATCCACTGAGTTCCTCAAGAGTAAAGGTTCCCAACCTTTTTTACGCCATGGACCAACAACATTAAGCAAGTGGTCCATGGACCCCAAGTTTTGAAACCAGGCTGTAGCACCTTTTGTGTTGCCCTGGTTTCCAGCATCTGCAGTCTTCTGAACCTTCATTTTTAAAGAAATTCAGTGAGTCAGGCAGCATGTGTGAAGAAAAAAGGCAACTTCCCTCCACAGAAGCTTCCCACATCAAATGCCAATTAACATCTATTAAAAGGGACTTTAACAAGGGTATTGATGCAAATCATGATACTGACCATTCAGCCGGAGAATAATTCATTGCCTCAGAGAACAAACAAATAAAATTAGGAAAGACATATACATCTTTGGAAACATTTGTGGCCGTTTCAGGATATTCTAAATGACTGCAGGAGTCTTGATTTTACCCATAAACAAAGTAATTTATTTTAACGGCCTATAATTTGTTTTTAGGGACCAATGTTTAATCTTTGACCATCTGTTCAAGTAATTTTGAAACATACACTTTATTATAATGTTACATGCACAGCGGTCAATTTTCACACAGCAAGCTCTGATATATGTCAAGGTGATAATTATTTGTTTCAGTGACAGTAATTGAAAGCAAAAGATAAAAGTGTCAATGAATCCCTTTTATCCATTTGTGAGAGCAGGAGGAGCCTGGTTCTCACAGCCAGAATGAAAAAAGAGAAGAATGCTTCCATTATTTTTAACAAGTGCATTTTCTGTTTATTTCCTTTACGCTAGATTTGGCTAATGAGGCTGACAGAATCTATACTTCATTTCTCTCCTACTCTAATAAATGTCTAACCGCAATTGTACAATTTCGAGACACAGTATCGTTGAATTTTATTTGACAGTCTCACTCAAACAGAACTATGAGTAGACCAATAATTTTTTATTGAAAATTAGTTTACACAAAGTTTCTGTTCTGTTGACAGAATATTCCCTTTATTGGGAATCATTTCACTGCATCCTAACAGTACAGAACAAAAATGTGCTCAGATTGTCCTTGTGCCTGCTATCTGGAACAATCCCCCAAGTAGTGCTATGGCCATTATCTTTCCAACATTTGTGGACTTTCTAATTAAATGAATTGTGTACTCTGATTTCTCTGCTGTTTCTGTTACAGAACTCCGTGCATGAGCAATCCATCATGTCCAATATACCTGAAATTGTTTATAAATCCTCCATTGGAGCTTGTCTTTCACAGTAAGTCTCACTTTCATGCCCCAATAACTCCAGACTCATCAATTTTTATCATCCACTTACATTAGTTAAGCATCATTTTGAGAATTTGATGAGAGCTCTTTTTTCTGTGATATTTTTCTCTGAAGCATATGAGTATATGTTGCAAATACAAAGCAATTAACTTAATTTGCATATAATATCAATACTGTTACCCCCTCCCTTTCCAGCATCTGGAGACCTATACCCAGAAACCTCTGTCCCAACGCCTTCCAAAATATGGAAGGGCCTCCATCATAACTGATGCTGTCTGTGGGCTTTTTCCAATATTCCCAGCAGGTTCCACGAGTTCAGTGGAGCGTCTACTGTGAAACTGATTTCAGCATTCCGATGCAATCCCCCTGGTCCATTAGCTAGCAGACTACTCTTGCTGTCAGAGATGCAGACAGCATTGTTCAGAACTCCAAATATTTGTCTATCCATCGATATTGTACATCTGTCAAGTATTAGTCATATGGTTATACAGTATATAAACAGGCCCTTCAGTTCAGCTTATCCATGCTGACTCTCATTCCTGTCCAAGGTAGAGTTATTTACCCAAAATTGGCCCAACTCTTTAAATGCGATTATTTATGTATTTAACAGTACAATATGGAGTAGGTCCTTCTGACCCCTCGGGCCACCCCATCCCACCCTGTTGGTTGCCAGATTATGCCAATAAATTATCCTGAGCCTTTCCAGCATTTGTATCTGTACTCTGTCTGGCTGAATATTGACTCTGCCTGTTTCCAGATTCTGGTTCTTGGATTTCTCTGGATGTTTTGATCTCTGCCTAAACTTTAACGCTGACTTTGTTTACACCTCGGGATTTGTTACTCGGTTAATATTATAGTGTGCACAGTACTGGCTCTGCGATTGGATCCCTGCCCCAGTACCCCAACACTTTCTCAGTCTCAACCCTTCCTACATGCCTTATGATTACTGGTTTCCCAAAGACCGAGGACATGGATATATATAAAAAAACAAGAACATGGATATTAAAACAAAAAAAGATCATTTGAACCTATGGGCTCTGACAGACTTCACTCCATAGAAGGTGTTGATCTTAGGAGAGAACAAATTAGATACAATTCTAAGTGGGTTAGGAATGTACAATAGACACAACGTTCAGCAGGTTCCACTGTGGAAATCAAGATCAGCAAGCTGCGTATTAAAACAGACATACAATACCTTGCTGCTTTCATTTCCATCAATCTTTCTCCTTGTGATCTTCCAGGTGCATTGTAAGCCCAATAAAGGAGGTCCAAGGATTAGTGAGCTCTCACAGAAACTTCACAATAGTTTGCCTTTAGAATGAATCATTTATTGCAGGATCTTTGTGTTCAAAGAGGTCCACTCAGTGCACTGTATTCAAAAATAGGGTCCAGACGTGAAAGGACACCATAATAGTTCTATCCACCAACAACGCTTTCTTCAATCCTCCCTGTCATCAAGCATCTTACAAAATTTAGCAGCTGTGTTGTTATTGTACTGACTTTCTCCTTCAATTCTAACAGATTTGCTGAGGATAATATGGGCATTTTATTGCAGTTGAAATAAACCTTAAGTGAGAAGATCAAATCACTTGATATTTCCAAATGATATTTTTCCAGCACTGTGTTCCACTCATCTTTATGTTTCAGCAAGACTTTTTACATTTTCTTTTTCTCACCCTGCACCTTGCTCCTCACAGATGAACTCCTTTTCATTTTGGGATATGCTGTTGTAAAGTAAAGCAACAGTTGCTACATTTTGTGAGATAATTTTGTATTGAGCAGATTGTATTCACTGTGACAAGAGCCCTTGATGAAGACGGTTTGGACCAAAATTCTGGAGTATCTGATGCTAGAATCAAGACATTGAATAAAAGTGGATCGAGAACTGAGCACAAAACAAAACAAAATGCTAGATGATATCTTTGGTTGGGCTTGCGGCTGGGCACTGAGGCTCCGTTGATATGCTCTTTAAGTACTCAATTGTTGGTACCCAAAACATGGTTGCCAATTAGCAGGATGGTCCTGAACCTTTAAAGGGGCTGTGCCAGCTATCCATACTCCAGAGAGTTAGAGTGTCTAAACCCCAGAAGCTGTCATGGCTGGGTGCATGTCTTAACAGGAAACCTTCCCCTACGGCTGATTCCTGATGGCCCTGGATGTTTGGAGGGATGGTAGTCATGGATAAGAACCAACTCCAAGATGTCTCTTTCAGGCACCCAACACATTTCCTTGGCCCCGAATTCCTCCAAGTTCACAAGGTATGGACAAACACTCTGAACAGTTTGTGAGTCCAAAAGTCTTCTCACCATGAAGATCTGTGCCCCATCAATAAACTTGTGGGGCTGATGGAGGTAGGACGAAGGAGCTGGCCCTGACAGGTTTTAAATTAGGAGCTGCAAGGTGTAAGACATTTGGTTACTTCCCTCAGGAATTTGAAGGGTCTAATGAACTTGGGTGCTAACTTTCTTGGGCAAATCATGAATAGATAGCTAGACCTGTTAACCAGGTTGCAAAGCAGGTCCCTGTCTTCAGTTCACCTTGGTCTCTGCCCTCCAGGTAGAGGCCATCAAAATCTCACTTGCCCCAATCTACTTCTGCTTGCAGCGTTGGACAACATCTTTTGCTAAGAGACCCCAGTCTCTCCTTCCTGTTCCTGAAAGAGAGGCAGAGGGTAAGCAAACTGGCACTCAAATGGTGACATCCCGTGTGCCGAATGCTGTAAGAAGTTATGGGCGACCACGGCTCATATCAAGTGGCTGAACCACCTCTCGGCTCTTTCGCAGATCAGGCATCTCAGGGTTCATTCCAAATCTTGGTTGGTCTGCTTCATCTGGCTATTGGACTGGAGAAAGACTTGCTGTTGTCCCAATCAGCTTACAGAATGCCCTCTAGAAATGTAATATGAATTGTGGACCACGATCCGTTGGGAGTCCATGGATCCTGAAGACCTGGTCCAAGATAATTTCGGCCATCTCTGCTACAGATGGTAGCTTATCTAATGCAACAAACTTGCAGGCTTTTGAAAAATGATGGATAATTAACCTGTTGATAGTCTTCCCCTTAGATGGCAGAAGTCTTGTTATTTTGACTCCTTTCAATAGGTCGGGATGAAATTAAAGTGGTTAAAGAATAAAGACCACATGGCCTTCCTGAAATTCAGTCTCTTGGCCTCTAGAAGATAAGCCAGATTCCCGTGGTCTGTCCAAACAATAGAAAGGTTCATCGCCCCCTCTAGCCCATGACGCCATTCCTCCAAATCTGACTTAACCACAGGAAGCTCTCGATTCCTGATGTCATAGATTTTCTCTGCCGGGGATTGCAGCCTGGAGAAAAACACGTGCAGGTGCAGTTTACCATCTAAAGGTGATTGTTGAGACAACACTGCAATGTCTGAGGCATCCACTTCCACAGTGACGGGAGGCTCAGGATTAGGGGAAACCCAGACGAGAGCTGATGTGAACTGGTATTTAAACTCTGTAAGAGTAGTCTTCACTTCAGTCGTCCAGACAAAAGGGCCCGTGAAGCTGCCACTGAACTGAAGTTTGCAAACCTCAGGATTGTTGGTTTTGTCTGACCTGGATGATTGTGACCAGCCTCCGACTGCCTGGGTCTTGGTAGGGTCTGTTTTGAGATTGCCATAGGAATTGATGAAACCCAAAAATGAAATGGTTGTCAAGTGAAATTCAGACTTCTCCAGCTTGACGTTAAAGTCCATAGTCTTAGGAGCCTCCTTAAAATGTCCCTGACGTGAGTGATATGCTCCTCAATGGACTTTGAGAAGATTAGGAAATCACCCAAGAAGACGAAGATGTACTTAGGGAGAGTATCCCAGACATGTGTTTTTAAAAAGGCCAGAAAGATTGCTGGAGCATCTGTAAAACCAAAGGGCATAACCACATACTCATAGTGCCTTGCCAGTGTATTGAATACAGTCTTCCACACATTGCCTTCCTTTATACAGACCAGACTGTATGCACTCTGCAGGTCTAGCTTCATGAATACTCTTGCCCCTTAGAGCATCTTAAAGGCTGTATTAATGCGTGAAAGGGTAGCGACTTTTGGCCATTATGTGGTTTAACCCCTGTAATCAATGCATGGCTGCAGGCTCCCATCTTTCTCTTGTACGAAGAAGAAGCAAAAGCCAGCCAATGCGGTGGAGAGCCAAATGAAGCCCATGATAAGAGCCTCCTTTATATACTTCTCCATTGCACTTCTCTCAGGAATGAAAGTTTGTACTATCGATCCTGTGGAAGGCAAGTCCCAGGCAGCAGTTCTACAGCACAATCATAGTGTGCTGTGAAGAGTCCAGGCCTTTCCCTTGCTGAAGACCTCCTCCAAGTCCTTGTAGACAGAAGGGATTTTGACCAGTTTGAATGTTGCAATCTCCTCTGGACCTTCCTTTGAGGATGACTCCTGGGGCTTCATAAGTGGCAGGGGTGATTTGACAGATCTCAGAGACCCCTCCCTAAGTTCAAAAAACTCATTCATAGAAACAGTGGCCAGATCAGAGTCCAAATCCTCGTCTGTATCCTCATGTGATAGCAGCGAGGCATAACAAATGATCCTGGTTCTTCCCACTCCCCCCACCTCAGGAACAGGTTTCAAGGATCTGCCTATAGGAGTCTTTCCTTCCCACTGGATTCCTTTGGCTTGGCTCCAACAGTTCCAGACTGCTTGAGCATCTCCTTGGTCTTCTTTTGAATTCCAGATCCCCTCTGTCTAGTTCTTGTGCAGTCCCAACTAGACATGGTCAGGGCACGCACAGTTCTGTTGGCTGGGACCAGCTTGTCTGTCCTTGAGGGCAGGAATAGGTCTCCAGAAGGCCTCGCACAGAAGACCACCCCCTTGTTGACCTTGGGAGACTCTGGGGGTCAGAACACAATGCTGCAAACATACCCTCTTAAAATGACTGGACCAAGCAATGGTTTTCCTCTCCCAGTCCATGGATGCTGGGACAGCCAAGGGTGCTCAAGGATCCTGGTATGAGTAGAGAGTTAATAGTGTGGAAACTAATGTCTTCTACATGATCCCCTACCCTCATCTACAAATCCCCAGCCTGTTGCTCGATCTGCCTCAAATATAGTGGTCAGCCATCCAAGACAGTTGCGGGCAGGGAATGGCTCAATTCTCACAGCAGTATGTCAAACAGATGGGTGGTTCCTAAGACCAGAACATTATCTGCTGCCTCAGAGTCCACAAAAGCCCTCACTTGTTTCTGGTTCTTACCCCAGATGAACGCTAGAACAAATCCAAAACCCATGGGATTGAGAATAGTGGCTGCTACTGTCACAGTCCTCCTAACTCTGGGTGGTCTTTTCTGTTCTCCTGACAGCTGGAGCCTCGGGGCACTCAGCTCGTGCAGTAATAGTAGCCGCCCTGACTCTGGCTGCCGGGACTTCATGTTGGCGGACAGTTTAATGCAGCTGATCAGCATGGGTTCAGCTAGGTCCTGAATAGGGCATAGGCAGGTCATGGCCTAAGATCAGGGGTGAGGGGGTGGAATTACGATGTGTTGAGGCCAGACCTGGGCTAGCCTGCTTTGATGTCTTCATGTCATCCCACTTACACTCTGCCAGATAATAATCGAGACAAATGTATTGGCCAATCAGGACCTCTAGGTCTTCTGCTGGTTCTCCCAAGATGAGGGCATTCTTCAGCTCATCTCAGAGTCCATGGTCTATAGTGGCCAAGGCTTCCCCATTCCAGCCACTGTCTTGGGACATGGTATGAAAGTCGATTGCATAGTCAGACACTGACTGTCCACTTTATTGGACCTTCAACAGACAGTCCGAGGCTTGGCTGGCTCCAGTAGGCTGATGGAACACCTTCCTCATGGTGGCCATGAATTCCTCTGAATCCAAGCAAACCTCCTAACTTCTTTTCCATTGCACAGTGGCCCAGGCCAGATCTCCTCCCATCAGAAGAGAGATAATGAAAATCACCATTCTGTACTCCAAAGGCAACCAGAATGGCTGGGGTTCAAACATTAATGAGCATTGAATGGGGAAGCCATAGCAGGAACCCAGGTCACCATTGAATCTCTCCGAGGTTGAAGAGGTACTGGCTCTGCGGAGTGACTGTCTAGCTTCCTCCTTGTGAAAGTTGACATGTTAGCTACCTGGAGGTCCTGTGTCTACAGGCTCTGTCTGGAAACCTTCTTGACATGGTTGGTCACAGTGGACGACAACCTCTGATACCCTACTGGATCCATACTGGATCAATCATACTGTGATGAGAATCCTTGATGAGGATGATTTGGACTCAGATGCTGGAGCATCAAGAAACAGAATAAAGCTGGATTAAAACCTGGCACAAAACATAACACTTGACAATATCTCTGATTAGCTTTACTGAAATGACTGAACACTGAGGCTCTATTCTAGTGATATATTCTTGGTGCCCAAATCATGACTGTCAATTAAACCCTTTGTTACACCTGTGCCCCCCACCTCCTTTTTGAGAATCACAAGATCACTGTTGAGTCGGGTCAGGAGACCCAGGAAATGAGAGAGAGACGTTTGGAATGTCCTGGCCTCAGCGATACAAAGCCACGGAACAGGTCATTGTCTCTTGGAGACGGAATTGTGTATTGAGTACTGTACTTCATGGAAGCCCTCAGGCAACGTGGGGTGGTTGAGGGATTGCATCATTCCACCCTGATTGACATCTGAGACCCCATGAGTCAGGATAAAAGAGGGTCTGTGGAACAGCCCTTGACACGCACCAGGAGAAATGCTAGAAGTTCCGTGACAGCGTTTAATAGCGATAGCCGGTGGAGGGCCCATGTGTGTCATTTCCCGTTGCCCCAGGATTGAGGCCCTACCACGGAAGGCAGCTTAGCTATGGAAGAGATCACCACTGACGTCATTTTGAAGGATCGACATCATAAAAAGGAAAACTGGGCAAGTTCTAAACCTCCGTCTCTCTCTCCAACCAAAAGCTGCAGCTTGAATGAACTTGAGTGACTTTTGTATTTCCATCGGACAATCCATTAACCCCTAGACAATGATAGAGCTATTTCTTATTGATTATTATTATACCCGCGCTTTTATATTTTGTATTGATGACGTATATTATCTGTATGTTTGTATTGATATTATTTTTGTGTATTTTATCAATAAATACTGTTAAAAATAGTACCATCAGACCTCAAAGGACCTCTTTACTTTTACTGGTAAGTGACCCAGTTACGGGGTACGTAACAATTTGGAGCTCATCCGGGATTTGACACCAAATTGGGAGGCCAGTGAATCGGGCTTGTAAGTCCAAACTTGGATCTGGTTACGCAGGTAGCCAGACGGGAAACCAGCAAAGACGGACGTGGATGAAATTATAGAAAATCAAACTCTGGAGGTGCTAGAGGCACCCACTAAATCAGACGATAAATATGGCGAAGGTGCTAAACCTCGCAGAGCGGGAGGTGCAAAGGGCTGTAACTCAGTATTATATTGTGTTTGCAGCTGAGGTATTGGAAAATATCCCTGAAAAGGTACCAGCTAGTGGGGCAGCTCAGTTAGAGTTGGAGAAATTAAGGTTGGAACATGCAATTAAGTTAAAGCAGCTGGAAGCAGCTGAGAAAGAGAAAGAAAGGGCTGAGAGACAAAGGGAGCATGAGCTCCAGCTAAAGGAGTTGGAGGTGAAAAGGGAGCAGGACCGGGCTGAGAAATAATGGGAGCATGAAATTCAGTTAAAACAGCTGGAAGCAGCTGAAAAAGAGAAGGAGGGAGCTGAGAAAGAAAAGGAAAGAGCCAAGAAGGTGAGAGAGTATGAGAAGGCAGAGAAACAGAGGAAACATGACTTGGAGATGGAGAAGTTAAGGCAAGAGTGAAGAGATCAAGGGTCAGACCGAGAGGAGCAGTTTATTGTTAGTCAGGAGTTGAGGTTAGTACCTCCGTTCGAGGAGACGGATATTGATAGTTATTTCTTGCTTTTTGAGAAGGTGGCAGTGAATCAGAAGTGGCCCAGAGATCAGTGGGTGGTGCTGTTACAAAGTATGTTAAAAGGGAAGGCACAATGAGCATATACGGCGTTGTCACTGGAGGAGGAAGAAGCGGAGAGTTATGACAAAGTAAAAGCAGCCATTCTCCAGACTTATGAATTGGTACCTGAAGCATATAGACAGAAGTTCAGAAATTTAAAGAAAGGGTGGAATCAGACGTATACCGAGTTTGCCTATGAGAAGGGTGTGCTCTTGGACCATTGGTGTACAGCAGAAATAGTAGAAGAGGATTTTTGGTGTCTCAGGGAGTTACTTCTGATTGAGGAATTTAAAGGTTGTGTTTCGGAGGATATCCGAATGTATTTGAATGAGAAGCCAAATAAGTCCATCTCAGACTTTGCTAGGTTCGCAGATGAATATGCCCTAACCCACAAGACAAAGTTTTCCTCAAATAAAAATTACCAGAGAGACTGTGGGAAGGATAGAGAAAGCCTACGGGCTGAGGCAGAGGTCCCGCCGGGAGCTAGTGGTAAGATTGAGGGGGAAAGGCAAGACGGACAGAGATTTCCGGGCTTGACCTGTTTTAATTGTGAAAAGGTGGGACATATTGCATCTAGGTGCTTTGCTCCAAGAAAGGAGACAGGAAAAGGGAAAGCAGCAGACACTATTGGATGTGCTGTGGTAATCAGTACATCAACAAGAGAGCCCCGGGTAGACAGAGTACGAGAAGGGTCTGAGACTTGTATGTCAAGTGGAACCGTGTCTGTGAGGGAGGGAGACACACCAGTTCCAGTACGGATCTGGAGAGACACGGGGGCTGAACTATCATTGATCAGCTGTAAGGTACTAGATTTTAGTCACAAGACGGGAATGGTAGCTGTGAAAGGAATAGGAAAAGGGATGGAAATGGTGCCCTTGCATAGGATCATTATGAATTGTGAGCTAGTCTCTGGACCAGTTGAAATGGGGGTGCGATCAGAATTCCCGGGAACTGACGCGGATGTCCTTCTGGGTAATGATTTAACCGGTGGTAAGATTTGGTCAGCAATGACGCTGAAGAGACAGCCAGTGAGTGTTGCGGTCCCGCCCCTAGATTCCAAGATCTATCCCGCATGCGCGACCACTCGCAACATGTTGAGAAAGGCAGCTGAGAAAGGGAGCAGTTTAAATCCGGCCAGTATCGATTTGGCCGAGACGTTTTTACCAACCCTGTACCGCAATGGTTTAGAGGGTGGTACAACTAAGAGTAGTAAAGTGAAAGAGAGTAAGGGAGAGGAGGTAGACCTTCCCTTAGCGAGGAGAAAAGTTCTAGAGGCACGAAATAAAGATGAAAAACAGAAAAAGCTGTTAAAAGGTCCAGAGTTGGACATGGATGATCTGTCTGGTTTGGCAGAACTGTTTGAAGAAGTTGAAAATTCTAAAGGTGTTCCGGATAATGAAATGAGGGCAGTCCTAGATGAAAAGGATGCCATTACCTTGAAGAAATCTGCTGGGTTGGCAGATGAGGTTGTTTCAGCCCATGGGGTTGAGTTTACTCCAGAAGGGAGTTGCCCAGAGAGTAGCTGGGAGAATCAGGGGAATTTAGAATTTGGACCAGGTCCGGGTATTGAAAGCCTGGAAGAGGCAAACGTCCCATTTGAGTGTGTCCAAGATGTGGATGCACGTGGTACTGAACCTAGTAATGGAGCTCAGAAAAAGTCTGAGGTATTTGATTCAGTTGAAAAGGAATGCAGACCTTGTGGGTCAGTTAGACTTGGTTCAGTGAAGAAAGGGTTAACCTTGGTAATAGTGAAAAGTGAAAGTTCCCAGGTGTTTGTGCTTGAAGGTGTGTTAAAAGTTAGTGAGGAGATCAAAAGTGGGGAGATAAATATTATTATTGAAGGAGAAGGGAAATATGTAGTTCCCAAATTGAATGAAGAAAATTTAAAGGCTGGACTGATATCAAAAGCAGCAATCAGGCTACAGAGACAATGGCGTAGTACCACAAAGCCTGTGAATCAATTACAGGTTGAGTTGGAAGGTAATGGGGCCCCACACGCTATTGTTATTCCAGAGTGCGGTGTGAAAAGGCAAAATTTGAAATGCTGTTTGAACAAAGAGTTTAAACTGAAAACTAACAACCTCAAGGGTCCTGAAAAGACAACTAGCAACTTGTGTAAGATTAAAGAATTGAGTGGAAATCCGGGAAATGGTCTAAGTTTGGAACACATAGTTGATAAAATAACTCCTATGGAAGGAGTGGGCGAAAGCCTATTTCGCGAGGGTGCACAAGCTCCGCACGTGGAAATTAACTGGAAAAGAGGTGAGGGTTAATGGGACGCCATTTTTAAATGGCAGAAGCCGGTTTTAAGGGATTTCAACAAAGCATGTGAATAATAAAAGACAACCCACATGGAAGCCTGCCTGTTAAGTTTGAAAGTAACATAAAGATTAGTATTTGCATGAACTTTTGTAGTATACCCATAAGCTAAGATCACAACCCTTTAGTTTTGTTGGATAAAGAAAAAAATAAGACCTAAAAATAGGTGGTTATTAAATTGGAGTCTGATGCTACAAGACTTTAGTAAGGTACAAGATGTTAAGATATTAAAGGAAGTGCCAATGGAATCGGTAACCATCTAGATACTGAATTGGATGTAAAACTGTATTACTCTGTAGAAAAAAAAACTTTTGTATTGTGTTAGATTCTAAGATCCTGTAAGACTCTGTATTACTTTGTTTTTTTCCGATGGTAAAAAATGCGTTGAAGAAAGGGGGTGTTATGCCTGTGCCCTCCCCCCTTTTTGAGAATCACAAGATCGCTGTTGAGTCAGGTCAGGAGACCCAGGAAATGAGAGAGAGACGTTTGGAATGTCCTGGCCTCAGCGATACAAAGCCACAGAACAGGTTATTGTCTCTTGGAGACGGAGTTGTGTATTGAGTACTGTACTTCATGGAAGCCCTCAGGCAATGTGAGCCGGTTGGGGGATGGCATCCTCCCCACCCTGATTGACATCTGAGACCCTGTGAGTCAGGATAAAAGAGGGTCTGGGGAACAGCCCTTGACACGCACCAAAAGAAATGCTAGAAGTTCCATAACAGAGTTTAATAGCGATAGCCGGTGGAAGGCCCACGTGTGTCCTTTCCCGTTGCCCTGGGATTGAGGCCCTACCACGGAAGACGGCTTAGCTAAGGAAGAGATCACCACCGACGCCATTTCGAAGGATCGACATCATAAAACGGAAAACCGGGCAAGTTCTAAACCTCCGTCTCTCTCTCCAACCAAAAGCTGCAGCTTGAATGAACTTGAGTGACTTTTATATTTCCATCGGACAATCCATTAACCCCTAGACAACGATGGAGCTATTTCTTATTGATTATTATTATACTCGCGCTTTCAGATTTTGTATTGACGACATATATTATCTGTATGTTTGCATTGATAGTATTTTTGTGTATTTTATCAATAAATACTGTTAAAAATAGTACCATCAGACTTCAACGGACCTCTCTATCTTTGCTGGTAAGTGTCCCAGTTATGGGGTATGTAACACCTTAAAGGGGCAGCACTTGTTATCCACACTCAGGGGAGTCAGAGCGTCTAAACCCCAGAAGCTGGCATGGTTGGGTACATGTTGTAGCAATTCATGCATGTCTCAAACACTGGGGTAAAAATTCTGCCTTTTTATTTCTATTTACACCTTTGCCTTTCCTTAGCTGAAAATGTGGGCATTTAAGCATTCGAGTCTCAAACTGACACAAGGCTTGCACCAATATTTTGAACCATCTCAAAGGAACTAGCTTCATCATTACCTTGAACAACAGAATACATAAGAAAGAAAGCTCAGTGGAGTGTAAGAATTCAATGTGTCTCCTATGGCTTTGCAGTGATGTTACAATCTGTAAATTCTAAATATAAATTTGAATATATGAATGAAATGATTGAAGCCACTTGGTGCAAGTTTCCAGCCTTGTATCTCATACTGTTCTATGTAATTACAGAGTTTATTTCATTCTTGTTCAGTGTAGATGTAGTCATGCCTTCGGCAATGAATGTATTACTCATGGTGAACTAACACTGACAAAAAAAAAATGACTGAAATTTCAGTCCCAAGTTTCTGTGAGGAACCAGTGTTAGAGCTAATCTTTTAAAAAGAAAGTTGGTGTGCAAATCCTGAAGTATTCATGGAAGCATAAACCATTTTTCTTAGCTTCTGCTGTGTGACAACATTGACACAATAAGAAATCATCACACATGGCTCTGGTATGGCAGCTCTGTCCTCATGAGCTTTGTCTATAATCATTTTGAGTTAAACAATTAGTAATATTTAAAAATGGAGAATGTTGGAAAACCTCTATAGCTAAATGGCATCTATCGAGAGAAATATAGTTAACATTTTAGGTGGAGGTTTCTTCACCAAACTGGTAAAGAAGGGAAAATCATTGTTCTTCACTTGAGGAAAGTGAGGGCGAGGAATGAATAGGGTCAAGAGAAGGTTGTAGCGATGTCATGAAGCCAGGTTTGTAATGAAGATGAACTGTTAATAACATTCTTTAGATGATGGGTTTGTGATGAGGTGACTTGTGCAGAAAAATATCTGAACAAAAAATCTTAAATGTTATGAAGTACAAGAAGTTGGAGGCTAACAAAAAACTGGAAATGGTAAGTTGTGAAGTTCAGAGACGTAAGACTTGACCAGTGGTTCAAGCTGTAAAATAGGAGAGAGAAAAACTGAGCCAGTATCACAGATGGGCTATTCTTATACTGAAAGTGAGTTACCTGAAGCTGTAGACTTCTCTATTGACTTGCAAAGGCTACAAAGTGCCAGGAAGGGAGATGAGTACTGTTGCCCAAGCTTACTTTGTACCTTACTAAACCAGTACGGGAGGTCAAAAACAAAAAAATCAGAGTGGGATCACGATGGAGAATTGAAGTGGATGCCAAAGGAGAAGTCTGATCACTTTTGTAAACCGAGCACAAGTGCTTTGCTAAGCAGTCACCCAATTGATGGTTATGTTAAAGGGCTGTGTCAAACCTCAGCTCAAAGCACTGTCAAGTTAAATGATTTGGTGAAATGGAAGACTGAGAAGAAATGACTGGGATTCTGTAGTATCTTACCCATCCCAGTATCCAACAAAGCACTGTATACTTAATGAAGTTTTTCTGAAGTGTAGTCATTGTTTTAACTGCAGCCAATTTCATATGAACAAGAATGTGAGATTAACTAGATAATCTGATAAAACCCTACAGCACAATACAGGCCCTTCGGCCCACAAAGTTGTGCTGAACATGTCCCTACCTTAGAAATTGCTAGGGTTACACATAGCCCTCTATTTTTCTAAGCTCCATGTACCTATCCAAAAGTCTCTTAAAAGACCCTATTGTATTTGTCTCCACCACCGTTTCCGGCAGCCCATTCCACCCACTCACCACTCTCTGCGTAAAAAACTTACCCCTGACATCTCCTCTGTATCTACTCCCATGCACCTTAAACCTGTGCCCTCTTGTGGCAGCCATTTCAGCCCTGGGAAAAAGCCTCTGACTATCCGCACAATCAATGCCTCTCATCATCTTATACACCTCTATCAGGTCACCTCTCATCCTCCGTCGCTCCAAGGAGAAAAGACCAAGATCTAGTGATAATATTCAAAGGATTGGTTTTGTTCAGGGTGCCACAGGTCACTATTAGCTTTCGAAATGGTGCTGATATAACAGTGCAGATGGAGTCTTGTGGCACATATCATATGAAGGGTATATTCAGATCTACAGGAAAGTATCTAGATCCTGTTACTCAGGACTCTGAAGAGAGACTAGAATCCACAACTTTCTGAATTAGAAGCAAGGTTGGTGTTAACCGAGTTACAGTTCAGAGATCAATGGCAGAGATCATAATATCAGTCAAAGCAAACACAATTCCTAGCTTGTTATAGATGTCAGGAAGCAGACTGTAAACAACTTTGCTTCTGAAGCTTCATTAAAATTAGTTGAATTTTTTATGATGTCCTGATAAAAAGGAGAGAATAAGGCAGGAAACTTGGTAATGCTTTTGATGAATTTACAATCTGAACTTCTAACTTTGCCTCTTTCTGTGTAGGTGTTGGTTGATTCAGATTTATCTTTTATTTCGCTTTTCAGAACCATAAGGTTTTCCAAATTTCACTTCTATTATGTGTTGTTTTCTAAAGGCAAACTAAGGTATTGCACAAATGGTGTTCGAAAGAACACTCTGTCTATTCACAAACTTTATTTCCTATTGTGAAAGTTCGTATGAACTTTTCTGTGACAACTCTTGTCATATATTCATATGTATGTGCATTTGGTGGCCATTTTATTAGGTATACCTCTTTTCATTGTTACCATCAAGAAGGAGGTACAGAAGCCTGATGGCACACACTCAGCAATTCAGGAACAGCATCATCTCTTCTGCCATAGGGTTACTAAATGGAAATCTAACTCATGAACATGACCTCACTTTTTTATATTATTTCTGTTTTGCACTATTTTTAATCTATTTAATATACATGTATATTCTTACTGTAATTAATCTACTTTTTTTCTTTCTATATTATTATGTATTACATTGTACTGTTGCTACAAATTTCATGACACATGCCGGTGATAATAAACCTGATACTTTTTCATTAATGCAAATATCTAAACAGCCAATCATGTGGCAGCATCTCAGTGCATAAAAGCATTCAGTCGTGGTCAAGAAGTTCAGTTGTTGCTCAGACCAAACATCAGGAAGTGGAAGAAATGTGACCTTGTAATTTTGACCATGGAATCTTTGTTAGTGGCCAGATGGGGTGGTTTCAGTATAGCAGAAACTGCTGATCTCCTGTGATTTTCACACATGGCACCCTCTAGAGAATGGTGCAAAAGACAAACATATCCAGTGGGCAGCAGTTCTGTGGGCAAAAAATGCCTCGTTAATGAGAAACGTCAGAAGACAGTGGCCAAACTGGGTCAAGTTGGTAGGAAGGTGACAGTAGCTCAAACAACCTTGTGCTACAACAGTGGCATGTGGAAGAGCATCTATAAACACACAACACATTAAACTTTCAAGTGGAAGGCCACGGAAGCAGAAGACCACAACCATACACTCAGTGGTCACTTTATTAGTTTAGGAAGTTCCCTAATAAAGTGGTCACTGCATATATGTTTGTTTTCCATTTTTATTTGTTAGGTTTTCTCCAGAGTTTGATTACCAGATGGTAATCTGAAGAAAAATCCTTTGTCCCCGCTACGAAATCAATCACTTATTTGGAGGAGAATATGGAATGCTGAGTCGAAGTTAGTAACTGAAATCTCCAGTGACCAGACAAAAATGTAAAGAAAAATCACAATAGCAAGACTGAAAATTAAACTGATAAATCTAATACAGTTTAATGCCCTTACAAGCAGTTTTTATTTATTGATACATAGTACAGAGTTGGTCCCTCTGGCATTTTGAGCTATACCACCCAGCAATCCCCCAATTTAATGTTGGCCTAGTCACAGGACAGTTTACAGTGACTAATTAATCTACCAGCCAGTACGTCTTTGGACTGTGGGAGGAAACCAGAGCACTCAAAGGAAACCAACTCTGTCATGGGGAGAACATGCAAACTCTTTACAGGCAGCGGCAGAAAATGAACACAGGTTGTTGGTACACTAATGAAGCCTTCTGCTTACCACTACATTAAGAATGCTAACTTTAAATATGCACTTCATCATGAATAAGGTTTAATTTATTTTATTCTAATTCCTTCGGGTGTCTTTTATTTGCATTTTTTTGATAATTTGACAAAGGCAATGATTTTGTTGGTTAAAATGTTAATGTATATGAGGCTGTTGGATTACCACACAAATATCTTTTTAATATTTTGGGGGAAATAGAAGATGTTATTTATAAATTACTGAGCATTTTACAGGATGTGATTGTCACTGTCCAAGCATTTCATGCTGATTTCTAATAGTTTTTGTCTGGGTCGCAGTGGATCACAATCTAGAACTGCAAAAGCTCAAGGCAGTGAAGAAATGTTTGTGAAAGCATGTAGAGTCTAAAATACTTGAAATTGAATGGTATATAAATAATAATAATGACTTATTTATAAAGCAATTTTTCATATAGAGAATGTAGTTCAAAGTGCATTATTATGGAATAAAGTGCAAATATGAAAAAATAAGATAAGATGATAGTTAAAAGCAAGGTTAAATAAATTGAGTTTGAGTGATCGGTGATGCTTTTCTATGGAGAACAATCCACCAGCTTTTATATTTTTTTGGCTGATATGGATACAGTATTTTTATCTCATTGAAATATTCATTGCTCTTTAATAAAAGGACCATGTCAGGCAGTATTTGTGAAGGGAGAAATAGTTAATATTTCAGAACTGGGAAAGACAGACAGCAAGTCAACTTTAGGTAGCAAAGAATGTGGGTGGAAGGATGGTAAGAACAAATTAAAATTCATTAGAACTCCGTGTACAAAACACCGGAGCTTAATTGGATAATATAATGTGTCTTAATGTGGCTGTTAGGTATTAGTTCACATTATGCTTCTTTGTCTTTGTGATGCATTGCTAATGGTAATGCTGTGGGACATGCCCAAAAAGCTATACATTTACAGTATGAAAAGTAAAACTGATTCAAAAGGATCACAGGCAAATGTGGCTTCTAACAAAGAAAAAAGCGAAGTCGTGATGAAGGGTTTTGATCTGAAACATTGACTATTTATTCATTTCCATAGATACTGCCTGACCTGCTGCATTTTGTGTGTGTTGCTCTGATGATGGAACATTTGATACTGTATCTTGAAGGTTGCAACATTGCTACAGTAGGATATACACTGAGTGTACATTCATGGTCTTCTGTTGCTGTAGCCCATCCATCCACTTCAAGTTTTGATGTGTTGAGCATTCAGAGATGCTCTTCAGCTCATCACTGGTGTAATGCATGGTTGTTTGAGTTGTTGTTACCTTTCTATCAGCTTGAACCAGTCTGGCAGTCTCTTCTGACCTCTCTCATTCTTGCCCACAGAACTGCTGCTGACTGCATGCTTTTTTTTGTTTCTCACACCATTCTCTGTAAATTTTGAAGAATGACATGGTTGAAAATCACAGAAGATCAGCAATTTCTGAAATACTCAAACCACCCCGTCTAGCACCAACAGTCATACCATGATCAAAGTCACTTAGATCACATTTCTTCCCCATTCTGCTGTTTAGTCTGAGCAAAATCCGAATCTCTTGACCATGTCTGCATGTTTTTATGCATTATGTTGCTGCCACATGACTGTCTGATTAGACGTTCACATTGCTGAGCGTGTGTACAGGTGTACTGTGCCTAATTAAGTGGCTACCAAGTGCAGGTAAATTAAAGATATGGGTGGACAAATAGCAGATGAACTTTAATCCAGGCAAGTGTGAGGTGTTGCATCCAGGGAGGTCAAATGTAAAGGGAAAGCATGTTGTTAATAGCAGGACCCTTAACAACACTGATGAACAGAGGGATCCTGGGTTCCACTCCCATAATTCCCTGAAAGCAGCAATGAAAGTAGACAGTGTGGTGAAGAAGGTATACGGCATACTTGCCTTTGACTGTCAGAGCACTGAGTGCAAGAGTCAGTAAATCACGTTACAGCTCTGGTTATTCGATTGTATTGAGTTCAAAAGAAGTTTTTAAGCCCTATCTTAGGAAGGTTATACTGTATCCAAAGACTAGATGACTTCCCTGTCTAGACTCTGCAGCGAGGACCAGTTGTCAATATCCACTGCATGAGAGATGGGTTTCCCGTTCCTACCAAGGAGGAGATACTTCCAGCTAACAAAGTAGATTAAACAGTTTACTTTATTTTTAGTTGTACGCTTTTAAGTTTAGACGAATAGATCATAACACACATTTTTAACATGTCCATCACAGAAAACAAAGGCTGAAGAATGAGTTCTAGTTCTTCTTTCTGTCTTTCTGTCATTCTCCTTGTCAATGCTAACAATCCCCATGCTTTCTATATATTTATGCTGTTTTGCTTCTGCTGTAGTTGGCCATTATTTGCATGTGATAGTTTTCAAATAACTTTGCTGAGCAAAGTAATTCACACAAATGGTCTAAAATCTGCTGATGACAGAGATCCCTGTTGCCCCACAATTAGTGCTTTGAGGGCATATTCTTTGAGTATACAGATATCCCAAATGTTGATGTATCATATCTGTGACCACGTTCGATATGCTAAGTGACATCATGCCATTGTCTTGCATTTGGTTAATGCAGACAGGAGCTTTATTGGCCACTGCTGTTAGAAAGACACATCTCCTAGCAGCCAGCCTCTAGTTGTGGACCAGCAGTTTGTGCTCCGTAATACTGTTTGCAACGCTATCCTTTTAACTCCAAGTAGATTGTGGCTTGCAACTTACATTAAGAACAGAAGACTGTTTTCTTTGTTTACAACAAGAAGCTGAACAAGGAATATTTATTGGAAGTTTAACTTTGTCGCAAACAACGTTGACCCTTTAGAATGGTCATACTGCTGTGTTAGAAAGTTGCTGTGAGCAATTTCAGCCCTACAAAGTGAATATCCATCACAGTTAGGCCGCATTTGGATTATCATGTATAGTCCAGGTTGCCTCTTTATAGGGAAGATGTAAAGGCTTTGAAGATAGCCCAGTAAAGATTTACAAGGATGCTGTCTGTTTTAGAGGTTATTCAGCATAAGGCAAGGTTAGAAAACTTACCTTGTTTTCACAGGATGATCAGAGGCTGAGAAGAGATATGACTGAAGTTTATAAAATTCTGGGAAGCATAGTTAGGGAATACAGTTAGATTTTTTCCTTGGGTTGAAATGTCAAACACTAGAGGACATAGCTTTAAGACAAGAGGGAAAAGTTTAAAGATGATGTGTAGGTAATTTTTTTTTGCACATAAAGTAGGAAATGCCCAACACATGCTGCAAGTGATAATAATTGTGGCAGTTGTAAAAGTGGTGTTTAAGAGGCTTTTAGGGAGACATGTGAATATGCAGGAAATTGAAGTGTATGGAATGTGCAGGCAGAAGTAAATTTTAATTTGCTGTCTTGTTTTACATGGATGTAAAGGACATAAAGAAATGATCCTGTGCTGGACTGTGCTATGTTCTATTCCTAGAAGAAGGTGAGATACTTTTCTTCATCCTGCATTGAGCTTCATTGTAACAGTGTAGGAGGCCATCGACAGACGAGTCCAAGTTGGAATTAAGCCTCTCTGCTGCTCGGTGTCAACCATGGATATGCTTCCAACATGACACTGTGATTTGCAAGTCAGCAGGCAAGCCAGGATAATACAATATGGAGAGCAAGCTGTTGCCCAAGTAGCTGCTTCCCACTGTCCATGCAGCTGATGAATCCAAAGGAATGGTAGAAACTGATACAGATTGGCACCAGCAGCATAGCAGGGGTTGCCAGTCAGCATTGAACTCAACATTCGACTGCTGTAGGAACTCCAACTCCAGGTTATTCCTCGGGGTTTACTCCTAAAGCCTTTTCCATGAGTGGGTATAGCCACAACGCAGTGGAGGTTTGATATCAGAGCCTCCTTCTCCTAGATAAGCTACCAACAACAGTTGACAAATCCCATCTGTCCGAAGCGACTGGTTTAAAGGGGACAGAACCCTACCTTTGCCCCTTCTCCTGTCAGTAAAAATGGTTCTACTGGGCTAAATAGCAAAACCACGCATGAAGGCCAGAGCTATTCTTGGTTGACAGGGGCTATTTGAGACGATTGCCACTGGGAGCATTTAATTGGTAGTGGGAGCTTATACCCACTACCTCTTCCAGCTATGACAACTTTAAGGGATTAAAGTGGCAGGAAAAAAATTAAACAAAAATTATTAAGCTTGACAGTTATTGTTTCACCTGGCTGGTCAGACAACATCTTTGAAAAGCAAAACAGAGAAATGCTTTAGGTCAGAGACTCAGCAACAGTCCCTGAATAAGGGATTTTGATCTAAAGTGTTAACCTTTTATATTCTAATTTTATATGCCTGACTTTCTGAGTGCTTCCATCAACTTGTCTCACTTTTCCTGATTCTGCACCTGAAGCTTTCTTTCGATTTTTGATGATGTACCCCTCCCCCTGATTTGAACTGAACTAGATGTTCACAGTCTCAAAACTATATGGTCTACCATTCAAGCTTAAAAGAAAAAAAATGCTGCACCCAGATTGTTACTCAATAAGGCTTTGGCACTCCATCACTGTGTAAATTTAAGACAGAGATTGATAGATTTTGCATACAAAGGTGATCATGAGGTTGATGCAGTTAAGTGATACTGAGATAAAAGATTAATCACATTATTGAATGGCAAAGCAGACACAAGGATGGCAAATGACCAATTAGAAACATAGAAACATAGAAAACCCAAAACACAGTACAGACCCTTTGGCCCACAATACTGTGCCAAAAAACATGTACTTAGAAATTACATAGTGTTGCCCATTGCCCTCTATTTTTCTAAGCTCCATGTACCCATCCAGGTGTCTTTTAAAAGACCGAATTGTATCCGCCTCCACCACAATCAGTGGCAACCCATTCCACGCACTCACCACTCTCTGCGCTAAAAACCTACTCCTGAAATCGCCCCTGTACCTACTTCCAAGCACCTTAAAACTAGGCCCTCTCATGTTAACCATTTCAGCCCTGGGAAAAAGCATCTGACTATCCACACAATCAATGCCTCTCATCATCTTGTACACCTCTATCAGGTCATCTCTCATCCTCTGTTGTTCCAAGGAGAAAAGGCCAAGTTCACTCAACTTATTCTCAGAAGACATGCTCCCCAATCCAGGCAACATCCTTGTAAATCTCCTCTGCACCCTTTCTATAGTTTCCACATCCTTCCTGGAGTGAGGCGACCAAAACTGAGCACAGTACTCCAAGTGGAGTCTGACCAGGGTTCTATATAGCTGTAACATTATCTCTCAGCTCTTGAACTTAGTTCCACGGTTGATGAAGGCGAATGCATAGTATGCCTTCTTAACCACACAGTCAACCTGCACAGCAGCTTTGAGTGTCCTATGGACTCGGACCCCAAGATCCCTCTGCATTGCCAAGAGTCTTACCATTAATATTTTATTTTGCCATCATATTTGACCTACAAAAATGAACCACCTCACATTTATAGGGTTGAACTCCATCTGCCACTTCTCAGCTCAGTTTTGCTTCCTATTGATGCCCTGCTGTAACCTCTTACAGCCCTCCACACTATCCACAACACCCCTAACCTTTGTGTCATCAGCAAATTTACTAACCCATCCCTCCAATTCTTCTTCAAGGAGAGGTGGGGTTCCAGAACAGATCCCTGAGGCACACCACTGGTCACCAACCTCCATGCAGAATATGACCCATCTACAACTACTCTTTGCCTTCTGTGGGCAAGCCAATTCTAGTTCCACAAAGCCCCCTTGGATCCCATGCCTCCTTACTTTCTCAATAAGCCTTGCATGGGGTACCTTATCAAGTGCCTTGCTGAAATCCATATATACTACATCTACTGATCTTCCTTCATCAGTATGTTTAGTCCCATCCTCAAAACATTCAATTAGGCTCATCATGCACGACTTGCCTTTGATAAAGCCATGCTGACTATTCCTAGTCATATTATGCCTCTTCAAATGTACATAAATCCTGCCTTTCAGGATCTTCTCCATCAACTTACCAACTACTGTAGGAAGACTCCCTGTTCTGTAATTTCCTGGGCTATCTCTACTCCTTTTCATGAATAAAGGAACAACATCTACAACTTTCCAATCCTCTGGAAACTCTCCTGTCCCTATTGATGATGCAAAGATCATTGTCAGAGCCTCAGCAATCTCCTCCCTTCCCTCCCACAGTAGCCTGGGGTATATCTCATCCTCTCCCGGTGACTTGTCCAACTTGATGCTTTCCAAAAGCTCCAGCACATCCTCTTTCTTAATGTCTATATGCTCATGCTTTTCAGTTTGCTGCAAGTCATCCTTACAATCGCCAAGGTCATTTCCGTAACAAATATTGAAGCAAAGTATTCATTAAGTACTTCTGCTATCTCCTCCGGTTCCATACATACTTTTCCACTGTCACACTTCATTGGTCTTATTCTCTCACATCTTATCCTCTTGCTCTTCACATACTTGTAGGACTACTGCTTCTGTTTCTTACAGTCTTATAACTATACTTCTTTAAGTTTTAACTCTAAATGAGAACTATTTATGCTATCAGTACCGAAGTGAACAGATGATTATTATTTTATTTCTACAAGTATACTCATAGTTATTTGTGCTTAATTATCTGAGGGAAAGCTGGAAGGAGAATTGCAACTTTAATCTAATATGTTTTTGGATGTGGTGTTCATTGTGTATATCTCAGAAAAGATAGTTTGAGAAAGTGTTTAATAGACCTGCCGGAATAATTACTACACTTAGAAAGATAAATTAAGAGAACACAATGCAAAAACATGAAAATTCCCTTACAATTAAATTAGGGTCAAAAAGATTGAGGTGTTTGAAATAGTAAAATTATTTAATAGGATGGATAGGAGGAAAGTATTGCATCTTGTAATATTGGCAGGAATATAATTGGAAACTTGGAGATAACTTATTCAGTTCATTTTCCTTAACCTTCTCTTTGAAGAGAAGTGATACAATCTATTAACTCTTGCACAAGTTGTAGTACAATGCCACAGCGAGTATTCTGATGCTTCCCAGCTGCTGAGATCTGGGTTTGATCTTGACCTCCTGTGGTGAACTACATATACCTGTCTGGACACGCCCCCCTGCTGACTGCTCCTGTGGCTCCTCCCACAGACCCCTGTTTAAAGGTGATCGAGGCCTGAGCCCGGCCTCTCAGTCTCCAGGATGTAGTATGGTGGTCACTCACTGCTTGTTCCTTCTTCCAGTCAATAAAAGCCGATATCTCACCTTTACGTCTCAGAGAGAGTTACTGATGGTGCATCACCTCCAGCAACACACACCAAAAGTGCTGGAGGAAGTCAGCAGGTCTAATGGCATCTATGGAGAAAGGTCAACAGTCATCATTTCGGGCCAATACCCTTCTTCAGGACCGAAAGGGAAGGGGGCAGATGCCTGAATTAAAAGGTGGGGTGAGAGGAAAGAGACAAGCAGGAAGGTGATAGATGAAGCCGAGTGGGTGGATAAGATCATGGGCTGGAGAAGAATTAATCTGATTGGAATGGAGAGTCAACAAGGAGAAAGGGAAGGAGAGGGCACCCAGGGGGAAGTAATAGGCAGGCGAGAAGAGATATAAGGTCAGAGTTGAGAATACAGGAAGTATGGGGTGGATAGTTTATTCACCAGAAAGAGAAATTGCTATTCATACCATCAAGTCTGAGGGTACCCAAACAGAATATCAGGTGTTGCTCCTCCACCCCGAGGATGGCCTCATCCTGGCACAAGATTGGGCCAAAAATATTGGAGCAGGAATGGGAATTGAAAGTAAAATATTAGTCCACCAGAAGACCTGCTTGTGGTGGATGGTGCAGAGGTGCTCGATGAAGTGGTTCCCTAGTTTACCCCCAGGTTCCTCTGGTTCCTCCCACATCCCAAAACTGGTTGGTAGATTTATTGCTACAGTAAATTAATCCTAGTGTAAGTGGGTGACAACAGAAAAGGGAGGGTGGAGATGTGTGGTTAATTGTTGATATTATTATGTTGTGCTAAAGATACAGCATTGACTCTGTATGACTAAAGTCACAAAGCAAGATTTCATACATGAGATCTTGAACTGTGCATCATAAAAGACTGCAGATTCAAGGCCGACTGGAGTACTCAGGAATGGGAGAGATTTTTATTGGAGATGAGTCTTGGATAATAACTCAATGTATCACAATTGTTTGGGTGAAGATATCTCTTCTTTATTCACCTTGGATGCCAGCCCTTCATTTTGGTATGATGACCCCATGATTCTAACCCCTTCCCCCCTTAGCTTTCCTGTTAAGCAAGATATTCTGTGCTGTATGATTCTGCAATTCCATAACTCCAAGCACTGTTGGAATTTTGCATGTTTCAATGAAACCTTTCCCTTCTAAACTCACCATAGATGTTGTGAATATCTGCACTAGTGGGTTTTGGAATTTAAAAACATTAATATGGGGATTCGAATTTCAATTATATGAAACATTTTTCCAAAACTCAGAATAGTATGCAAGATACTTAGTATATTGGCAAGATGCATGACCAGGGCAGTGTATGTGGCTAGTTCAATTAGAACCAAGAAGTAGATGGAAATGTATTCATTATTTGAAGCTTTTTTAATTAAGGAAGTAAATAGATCTGCAGTGATATTGTTTAGCCATCTTCAGAAAACAAAAGATTTATCTTCAGTACTCTAGCAAGAGCTAAACAAAACATTGTTTAGGTGATATTGCCCCCTAGATGTGGTGGGGAATGCTCGGTAGCATGAGCCGCTGCTAAGGGTATTACCGATTTTATTTATTATATGCATTTGATCCTCAGTGCCTCATAAAAAGATTACAAAATTAACATAATCATCTCATCTCTTGCTAACCCACTGGCCTCTTAGACTGTGTTCAAAGTGCATTATAGTTGTGAAAAGCAATGTGACACTTCTGTATTTGCTATATTGTGAGAGATCTGGACTGAAGAGATTGTGATATTTCTGGGCTTCACCCATGCATTATTGACATTCACTATTAATCCATAACAAAAATGGCAAAAATCAGATAATGTTTTTTTGCTCATTGCTAAATCTGGAAAGCCACATACAATTGGAGATGAACAGATTCTGCCAGCAGTAAGGGAGGTTTTGAGTATGCTTTAAGTCATCAAAGTGATTTTGCTCAGCGACAAATCCATTCACAGATGCATAGATGAAATGTCTGAGAATGTGGAAGCCACATTGTGTAACTTTGCTTTGAACAATAGAATTTGCATTGCCATCTTTTTCAGGCAATTTGTCTTTCCATCTTGGTTATGTTCACTTCATAAAAGATAAGTGCATAGTTCAAGAAAAAAATTTAAGCGAACAGGAAACAGATCTGAAAGAAGAGTCAATATTTTGAGTTGTTGAGCATTTTTTCCAAGAGAGACCTTCCAATCACCAACATTCTTGTTTGTGCAAACAGATGGGACACTGTCAATGCTACAATGTCATTGTCGCGTTATTATATCTTGAAAGAAGCTGGAAGCTGTACCTAACATATTCACTATTCTCTATAATTCACAGACAACATCATGTCACAAAAAAACCTAAATGATCAACCACTCAAATCATTATAAATTGTTATCACAGTGGTAAATAAAATCGAATCCCATGCTCTCAATTCTCGGCTATTTTGAGAATTTGTATTGAGAATGATGAACAGTTTGAATGTTTGTTGTTGCATTTCAAAGTCAGATGGCTCTCAAAAGAAAACTCAAAAGAGACTTTTATGCATTTATGTGTTTTTTGAAACTGTGATAAAATTCTTTGAAGACCCAAATGTTTCATTTAGTATTCAAATCAAGAATATTAGGCATAACAGTTGTCAGAATAATTTGCAAAGTTTAACTAAATCTGTCTTCGATTGCAAGGAAATTATGTGAATCTTATCAATGTCAAATCAGTCAACTCCACATTTCTGTCAAAGTTAACCCTAATTAAGTACAACACTGGCTGTTGCAATGTTTCAATTTCCAAGCATCCCTGAGTTGGAAAAGGAAGAAAAAATACCAGATGATGATGTTCAAGTATACTGTGCCCACCTGGGTGAGATGCATAAAGACATGTCAAAGAGATTTTGGGATCTCCTCTCAATCTAAATTCCAGATTGGCTAATAAATCCATTTCTGAGCTCTTATAATGAGGAATTAACAAGAAGAATGAAGGAAGAACTGACCTTGTTACCAAATGACTTTGAGCTGAAGCCAAGATGCAAAAAAAAAATCATATCAAGACTTTCAGTTGCAGAATGAAATATCTGAATGCTATTCTGAATTATGGAAAAAGGTCAAGATATTCTTTGTTGTCTTTCCAACATTATATGAGAGGAATTTCAGTGCAGTCATCCAACATGTTTCAATGCAATGAAACAGTCTGCAAATTACTGAACATCATGATCTGAGACTCCTGAGTGACATTCAGCCAAATGTTGAGAAGCTGATATCACTGAACAAAGCAAATCCATCTCACTGAAAGGTGAAAAAACAATGAAGTAATGAATAATTGAACTACTGCTGTATGATCCAATGTTGTTAATGAAAATTGCTTCTACTGTAATTAAATAAAGAAATAATTTTATTTCCAGCTTTAAATAATTTTTATTATTTTTTTCAATTATTTGCACTGCTTTGGATTTGTATTTCCAATTTCTTTCACTCTGCATTGTGACTCAAAATTCTTCATAGCTTTTATCTAATGATTGGAAAAGAAAATAGTGGTGCTGGGGATGTGGTCTGGGAACCAAGGGTAACACAAAAGCAAGGTTGGGAATCACTGGGTTAAGAAAGGATGTGATAAAACTACACAGAGTGCAGAAGTGATTCACCAGAAAGTTACTTGGAATGAAGAGCTTTAGTCCTGAAGAGAGATTGTAAAGACACTGCAATCCAGGAGGCTAAGTTGTGACCATATAGAAGTAAATTAAATTATAAGGGTCTAAGAGTGGTAAAAATTTTTCACTGGGGCAGGGGTTTCTGGAACTAGAGGACACAGGTTTAAGGTGAGAGGAGAAAATTTTTAAAGGAGATTTAAGGAGTATGATATGAATATATACTATGAGCTGTTAGAGGAGGCGGTGGAGAGAGAGAAAGTGTGAACATCCAGGATGAGCTGTTAGAAGAGGTGCTGGTGGCAGTTTTCTGGCCATCCTCATGCCACCTTATTCCAAAAGTTGTTTCCTAATATTTGGAGGAAGTTTTGGGGAAAAAAAAACTTCAGCGGAGCTTATAATTAATTTGACAGGGGGGGGTGTTAACAAGTCACAAATTATGGCTTGCATATATTTTTCAGTTTTCAACCTCCCTAATGTCTACTGCTTTCAGCCAAGCAACTTCTCAACAAATGGATTGTCTATGTTCGCATACAACACCGAGGAATACAAAGATTAAAGATTTTGTATGAATTTTGAATGAGAATATATGACAGTTCATTTTGACTTAAGTGTTAGAAAGGGTTTCAAGGCAGGAAAGTACAGCAGCTGATGTACCTTTACTACTAGAACACATTGATATCATATTACAGATTTTACCTTAGTTAGATATTTTTCAGAAAGCTATGATGGCCAAGTAACTTTCACACTTGCAGATAACTTGTTCCATATGTAGCAGAAATAACTCTTCCAGGTGCTCAAACCAGAGACGAATGTGCATCTAAATTTTTCTTAGATTTTGAACCTATTTGAGCCTATTTGTCTAAAGAGAAATTATCCTGTTTTTAGTCTGATATTTCTTCAACTTGTGACAAATGTAGTTCAGCCAATGCTTTGTTAATTCATATGCTTTGGTTCTGTCACAGTTTAGAAAAATTTTGGGAAAATGTATTTTCTACTTTTTCTCAACTTTTTAACACTAACTTTGAACCTAATCCTCTTACTGCTCTCTTTGGTATTCTCAGAACTCAAGATATAACTTTAACTCCCTCAGACTTGTATGTTCTAGCTTTTATCTCACTTATGGTAAGAAGATGGATTTTGTTTAAATGGAAAGAAGCAGTCTCTCCTACTCATATGCAATGGTTAGAAGACATTATGACTCATCTTCGTTTGGAGAAGATTCAGTGTTCTATTTCTAATTCAGTACAGTACTTTTATATGACATGAGGTCCTTTTATGAACTACTACTCTAACTTGTGAGGTTTTTTTTCTATGTAGATGTTATTAATTATGTTATTCTTTGTTAACAACTTAGCGATGCTTTTTTAAAAATATTTTTTTCCTTGTTCTTACCCATTGGCTTTCTTGGTAAGGGTTAGATTTTTTTTTATATATATATAAAATTCCTTATGTATATTCTTTATAAATTTGCAGTATTAGTAATCATTACCGGAGTACTATATACATGTGTATTACTCAGTCCTATATAGTTCAATTTTTCTATTGTCTGTATTCTGTAATTTTTATATATATATATATACTCTGTCTTTGTTATATATTTTCATATACATTAATAAAAATACTGAATGAGATTTTGAACCATATCAAAGTCTATGGCACAATGATGCCTCGCATATCTAGTGATCTGAGTTTAATGGCCTCTGACACTGTGCTGCCTTTATGGCAGTTATTTAGTTTATAATATTTTCGCTTAGTAATTCATTTGTTAGCATTCTAGTCAAAGTTAGGATTGTTTGGGGTTGTCTGTGAGAGATCGCAGCATGCGATGATGTCACATCCGGTTTTGCTGCGTCCTGTGGGAAAATGCCGGTTTGGAAAAACGGAAAGGTGGGGGTCGAGACATGTGCGAGCGCGAGCAGTGCCAGCAAAGTTTTCTCTCTATGCACCAGAAACATTGTGAAGCAACACTGTGAGTTATGAGATAATCGATATGTTGAATTAAAATGATAACGCCGATCCTGTTAAAAGTAACGACGGCCGATAATGTTTATGTTTTCGTTAGTTAAAGAGTTGCGGATAGTTTGCGTTGAAGTGTGTTTAAAGCAGTCAATGGCGTAGGCAGATTCTGACTGTATGCTGCACTTTAATGTAATGTAGTTGTTGTAGTTTTACTTTTGCAAGTATTTACGATGTAATTGTAACATCAAGAAGGAAACAAATGCTGTACAAATCTTGTATTGTTTTATCAACAGTTTTCACCATACGTCAACGTGGAAGAGTGAACAGTAAATGGTTAATCTTACTGTGATCCTGTCGTTATTGACAAAGGTTTATCTCGGTGTTTAGTTCTGTGTTATCTTACATGCCGAGCGAGAACACTACAGACACCATCTTTGTGGGATTCGTGTTTCATCTCAGTAACCTCCTTGTTCTTTCTCCAGGTTGTGCAGGTTAATATGTTATTTGGCCACTAGTATAGCACAGTGGTAGAATCTGGCAGCAGTGGTGAATGAGAACCATAGAACACTACAGCACAGAAAACAGGCCATTCGGCCCTTCTAGTCTGTACGGAAACTTTATTCCACGTCCCATTGACCTGCATCCAGTCCATAACCCTCCAGACCTCTCCCGTCCATCCAACTTATTCTTAAAACTTAAGAGTGAGTCCGCATTTACCACGTAAGATGGAAGCTCGTTCCACACTCCCACCGCTCTCTGAGTGAGGGTCCCCCTAATGTTCCCCCTAAACATTTCCCCTTTCACCCTAAAGCCATGTTCTGTCATATTTATCTCTCCTCATCTAAGTGGGAAGAGCCTGCTCGCATTTACTCTGTCTATACCCCTCATTATTTTGTAAACCTCTATCAAATCCCCTCTCATTCTTCTATGCTCTAAGGAATAAAGTCCTAACCTGTTCAATCTTTCCCTGTAACTCAACTCCTGAAGACCCGGCAACATCACATGAGAGTGTTGGGAAAATAAAACAAGTGTATGGCGATCAGTTTTTGACAGTGTTATGTACTTGGTTGGCCAAATGACTCATTTTTCTGATTTGATTCTGTTATGGTATGCCCCTGACTACACCAGCTGGGGTTTAGACACTCCTATTCTACAGTGTATGGATAGCAGGCATGGTCCTTTTAAAGATTATGGACTGTCCCACTAATTGGCAGCCATGTTTTAGCACCAGGATTTGGATATTGAAAGAGCACCTGAATTCAGGTTCAGTGCTCAATTGTCAGCTCAGTTTTGGTTCAGTCTGCGATTGCTTTTAGGATTTCTGTCTCCTTTGGATTCTCATCCAGGGTCCAGTCAAGAACCCAATTGTCATCTCAGTCTCATAATCATGTCTCGATTCTAGTTTTGGATACTCCAGCATCTCGGTCCTTACCATCCTTGCCTAGGTCTCTTGCTGCAAATTCCGTGCCTCAAAAAAAAACTCTTCAATGTACGTGTTGGCTGAGATGCAAAGAAGTGTGTGGGGATTCATATGTGGTTGGGCTATGATCCACAGAAAGTGGGTGTTTGAACATAGCATTTTATTATGGTACAAGTAAGTAGTTGGGCACATGAGCTGGAATCTGAAAGACACTAGCAAGGAGTTTTTAAACACTGGAGATGAAAATGAAGCAGACTAGTTAAATACAACCTCACTGAAAGAAGGTTGACACCACAGAATTAGAATCAGATTCAGGTTTAATATCACTGGCATATGGTATGTCATAAAATGTATTGTTTTTCAACAACAGTGCATTGCAACATGTAACAATAAAAGCTATAAATTACAATAAGAAGTATGTATCTAAAAAAATTACATTAAACAAATAGTGTAAAAAGCGGGAAAAAAGTAGGTAGGTTTATTGCCCATACAGAAGTCTAATGGCAGAGGGGAAAATTTTGTTCCTGAAACAATGATGTGTGTCTTCAGGTTCCTGTACCTCCTCCCTGTTGGTAGCAATGAGAGGATGGGATGCTTTGGATGATGGGCGTCCTTACTGCTGGATGCCACCTTTTGAAGGTGTTTCTCCATGCTGGGCATCTAGTGCCTATGTTGGACCTGGCAGAGTTTACAACTTTCTGCAGCTTTTTCAGATCCTGCGCAGTGGCCTCTCCATACCAGAGGGAGATCCAACCAGTTAGATTGCTCTCCACAGTACATCTATAGAAATTTGTGAGTATCTTTGGTGACATGCCAATTCTCCTCAAACTCCTAATGAGATACAACCACTGTCATGCCTTCTTTGTAATTGGGCCCGGGATAAATCTTTAGCAATGTTGATACCCAGGAACTTGAAACTGCTGTATCTTTCCACTGTTGATCCCAAGATGAGGACTGGTATGTGTTCCCTCAGCTTTCCCTTCCTGAAGTCCACAATCAATTTCTTGATCTTATTGATGTTGAGAACAAGGTTGTTATTGTGACACCACTCAACCAGCTGATCCACGGTATCTCGTGTACAACATCTCCATCTGAAATTCTGCTGATAATATTTGTGTTATTGGTAACTTTATAGATGACTTTTGAGCTATGCTATAGCCACATAATCATGGGTGTAGAGAGAGTAGAGCAGTGGGCTAAGCACACTTCTTTGAAGTGTGCCAGTCTTGATTGAGGTGATGTTAATTCCAATTAGCACAGACTAAGGCGTCTTGGTGAGAAAGTCAAGGATCCATTTGTAGAGGGATGTACAAAGGCCCAGGTTTTGGATCTATGGGGATGAACTGAGGTCATGAGTTGAACACTAAGCTGTAATCAATAAACAGCAGTTTGACGTAGATATTGCTGTTGTCCATTTGATCCATGCCAGAACAAGGAGCCAGTGAGATTGTATCTGCTGTAGATCTATTATGGTGATTGGCAAATTGCAGCGGGTCCAGGTCATTGTTTAGGAAGCAGTTGATTCTAGTCTTTGAATACTCTCGCCAGCTGGTTGGTACAGTTTTTCAGAACCCACTAGGTACACCATCAGTGCCTGACACCTGGCGAGGGTTCACCCGCATGAAAGATGTTCTAATGTCGGCCTCTGAGACTGAGATCACAGGGTTACCAGATGCTGCAGGGATTTGCACAGGTTTAGTTTTATTCCCCCTTTCAGTGTGTATACAAAGCACTGAGCTCATCTGGAAGAGAAACATCACAGCCATTCATTAGGTTTTGCTTTATAGGAAGTAATAGCCTGCAAATGCTGCCAGAGCTGACATGCCTCCGATTCTGACTCTAACCTCAATCAGCAATGTTTTTGAACCCTTAAGATAGCCCTCTATAGGTTGTGCCTACAGTTCTGGATCACCAGTTTTGAATGCTACATATCTAGCCCTCAGCAGACTATGAATCTTCTGGTTCATCGACGGATTTTGGTTTGGGTATGTTTTGAAGACACACACTCATCCATACAGGTCTTGATGAAGTTGGTGTCAACTGTGGCCTATTCGTGCAGACTCAAAGATGAATCCTTGAATACTGTCCGGTCCAGCAACTCAAAGCAGTCTTATTAGCACTCCTCCACCTCCCTCGATCTACCTTCTAGGATCCCACCATTGATGCTGCGGTCCTTTGTCTCTGCCTATATGCTGGGAGTAGAAGTACAACCAGATGAGTGTCTTTTCCAAAATACGGGCATAGGATGGCATGAAAATAATTCTTGATGGTGGTATTACAGTGGCCAAGTGAGTTGGCTGTGCTGGTTTCACAGGTGTTATGTGGGTTGTTGTATTTCAGAGACTTCTTCAGCTGGCCAGGTTGAAATCTTCTGCAATGAGAGGAAAGGCATCAGACTGTGTAATTTCATGCTTGTTGATTGCATTGTTCACTTCTTCCAGTACCTGCCAGATGTTGGCCTGATGTGGAATGTACACTGCAACTAGGGTGATGGTGGAGAACTCCCACAGCAGATAAAATGGATGACATTTAACATCTAGATGTTCCAGGTCGGGTGAGCAGGAGTAAGACAAGTTTGTGTACATGATTTGTTCATCATAAAACATATTCTATCTCCTTTGCCTTTAGAAGATTCAACTATCTTGTCTTTGCAGAGAACTGTGAAGCCATCAAGCCCAGACTTCCCAGCAAAAATCCAAGAAACTCTCCAAGATATACAGATGCAGTCTGGAATGCCACAGTTATGCCAGCTTACACAGTATTTACCCAAATTGTCCATGCATATTTGTGACATATGTCTAGAGGTCCTGAATTGTATTGTATGTAAAAACAAAGCCATATTTAACATCTGGGTTATACATAAATTTTATCCGCACAACATCTGGAGATGATCTACAGAAAATCTGATCTGCAGAAAATTTTCCTTGTTCCTCTTTCTATTTCTCCAATAAAACAGTTTAAAGATCTTTGTTAGTTCATCATTCAACTATTAATAGTTAGACACCCTGGTTAAGATTTTTACTGATAGGCTGTAAGGTATTTTATTTTAACAGTTTTCTGTAAAAAACATTGTGGCCTGCTGGTAAGAGTGTTTTGGCGTCAGCTAAAGATAAGGAGCCATGTTGTTCAACTTAGGAATGTGGTGACAACCAGTCAGGAGTGGGATGGCATGGGGCATTGTTGAGCCCCGGGCAGAAAGAGTTTTCTGAAGGACAGAGATCTAGTTTGGGGTCTTTTGGCAGGAGATATGGAGAGAAGAGCACCAGGGAAGATGCCTAGGGGATCCCAATCGAAGAAGAGACCCTATTGTGCTTTGTAAGGCAAAGGATTCCAAGAAGGGATGTTCTATCTATGGTTGGTGAGGAGAATTCAGTGCCATGAGTAAATCTGCTCCCGGCTCCTATAGAAATGAGCTCCAATTTTTTTGTGTACATTTAGATGGGCTTAACTGAAATGGGCCCTTTTATTTTCCTTTTTCTTTCCTCTGCTAACTGTTTGATAAAGTAGAAAATTGGAAAAAATAATTCCTTAATAATTTAATGTTGTTGTATGATCTGTTGTTTCTTGCTGACTGATAACTGAGTCTGGGCAGTATTTACACAGTATTTGTTCAGATTGAGGTTCCTTTAATTGGAACATCCAGACATTGCTGTTTGGTTGAACCCCAGTCATAATGACCCTTGATGTATATTGCTTATGAAAGGTAGCCTTCTTACCGCTGAGTCACATGCATGTCAACAGTCAGCTAACAAGCCAAGTTAGTATACGAGCCCTGGTGAGAGGGTTGCATTTGTGGGGGCTCATCCAAGATTTTGGATGCTGTGTGAATACCGTTTAAGGATTGATTAAGCAGTTTATTGTGTGTTTAAACAATGCTTAAACTAATGTTTGGGGAAAGTGAGGTGTGTTGTAATTAAGATACTTTATTATCAATGCTGTGGGGATTAAGATTTGGTGTGATTTGAAGCTGCTATCCACAAGTCATGCTTGTGTTCTGAGCAGAGTGAATATTAGAATTCCCAACGAACTGTACTTAGAGGGCTAAGATCTGTAAAAGTATTGGCGAAAGTAATGCTAGTTGAACAGCGTTTTGACCAACCAGCGGGTAAGGATGTCCTGTTAGTCCAGGTTACCAGAAACGTAATTGAAGTCTCAACATTCCCATTTGGTTGAACCCCAAATTATACTAATCCTAGATCTGCATTACTTATGAAAGAGGGCTTTCTCACAACTGAGTCACATGACTGTTAGTTCCTGATGAAGAGTCTTGACTTGAAATGTCGACTGTGTAATCATCTCCATAGATACTTCCTGACCTGCTCGTTTCCTTCAGCATTTTGTGGGTGTTTCAAGAACCGTACACAGTACTTTCCATGTTCTGCTGACCAAATATAATCCCATAAAAATTGAATATTTACTTCATTTTTTCTCATTTAAAGATAGATGAAATACTAAGCTGCATGTCCTGGTGCCCAAATTAGCTGCATTGCTACCTTAGACAATCTCTGTACTTGTACTCCAGTGTTCCCATCTCCCTTCACCCCCTCTTCATTTCTAATTTATGAGAAGGACACTGCCTCATTGTTTATTTGCCAACTCTCTGAAATTCTTTTTAGAATTCAGACAGTGCTGAAAAGTAAACCTCAGGATAGTCAAATTATTCATACCTTTACTCCCTAAAGCAATGCAGTAATAACCAGAAAGCAGTGCAAGTTGGTATTGATGACCAAAACTAAATGATAATCTATTTAAAACATGTTTGTGAAGAGTTGGCCAGGCCAGTGCTCATGAATGAACTCTCTTTACTATTGACTTGTGAGGAAAAAGTGGGTCTTCATTTTTTATCTTGCCAAAAGTACTTCTGACAACATTGTACTGAAATTCTAAAATTTAAAAAAAATGTTAGTTGATGAACATTCAGTTATAGGAAATTTTCATTGTAACTCCTTTGTTTCCTTGAGATCTTTGTGGTTATCTGATACCAGTGCATTTAATACCATAACACTCTCTGCCCTTAGGAATGCACAGTATCAAATTACTTATAATGTATTTTCCCAATCCTTCTCACTTAATGAGATTTTACTTAATGAAGCATTTTCTAGAAGTACATACATTTTATAAATTGAGGAATGACTGCACCATAAGACCTCAAACTGCTAAACTAACATTTGAACCATAATCTTTGGATAGAATCTTAACTTCAAGTCAGATTGAGGACACCACTGTAGTGGGCTGAATCTCAAATAAGGATCAGCCTAAGTTTAGGAAGGAGATGGAGATGGCAATGGCATGGACTCATGACAATAGCCATTCCCTCAATGTCAGCAAATCAAGAGTTAGTCATTGGATTCAGAGAGGGGGTGGTACACATGCTCTTGTTTACATCAACAGTGCTGAGGTAGAGAGGGTTGAAAGCTTCAAGTTCCTAGAAGGGAACATCACTAATAGCCTCTATTGGTCCAACCACATAGACATCACAAATAAGAAAGTGCACCAGCAACTCTACTTCCTAAAGAGTCTAAAGAAATTCAGCATGTCACCTTTGACCTTCAACTGTTTTTGTTGATGCCCTGTAAACAGCATCATAGAAACACAGAAAAACTACAGCACAATAGAGACCATTTGGCTCACAATGCTGTGCCAAACATGTACTTACTTCAGAAATTACCCGGGGTTACTCATAGCCCTCTATTTTTCTAAGCTCCATGTACCTATCCAGGAGTCTTTTAAAAGACCCTATCATATCTGCCTCCACCACCATCGCTGGCAGCCCATTCCACGCACTTACCACTGTCTGCATAGAAAACTTACCCCTGACATCTCCTCTGTACCTAATTGCAAGCACCTTAAAAAAGTGCCCTCTCATGATAGTCATTTCAACCCAAAGAAAAGCCTGACTGATCAATGTTTCTCATTATCTTATATACCTCTATCAGGTCATCTCTCATCCTCTGTCAGTCCAAGGAGAAAAAGCAGTGTTCACTCAACCTATTCTCATAAGGCATGCTCCCCAATCCAAGCAACATCCTTGTGAATCTCCCCTGCACCCTTCCTATGGTTTGCACATCCTATCCCGATACATTGTGGCTCAGAATGGCAAGTGGTCTGCCAGTGACTGCAAGAAACTGCAGAGAATTCTGGACACACCTCATGATAAGCATGCACCTTAATTTCTGTTTGCACAGCATTTTCTCTGTAACTGTAACACTTTAATCTGTATTCTGCTGCTGTTTCTCAATGCACTGGTATGAAATACGATCAGTATAGATGGCAATGCAAAACAGTTTTTCACTTCTCACTTAAATGTAAATGTGACAATAACAAATCAATTTACTAAGTTCAAATTTATTATCATAGGCATACATAGGTAAGGTAAAAATGTTGTGAAAATTAGTTTTTTGCAGTAGCGACACAGTACCTTATAAAGATGACAGACATAAGGAATCTCAAATTTAAATTAACATGTTATATGTAAATAACTCAGAAATAAGCAACAAATTAAATGCCAGAATTCTAGTGCACGTTGAGAGAGGAAAAAATAAATAGAAGATGAAGCAGGCGCTTGCAAGCTTGGATGACCATACTCAACAGCAGCTATCGGATTTCTAACCAATCATTTCTTTCACATCCCGCTCCCAGTTGTGCTGCCAAATTTTTGAACCCACAATCCTACATCTCCCACTCTTGTCACTTGAACTTTGTTTTTTGTACTATCTCTGCTTGCACTACTTTATTTTGCACGATTCTTTTGTCTTGCTCTTTTTGCTTTATTTATTGTTGTATTGACAATTACCATGCGTAATGTTTACTCTGTCAGCTTCATGCAAGAAAGGAATTTCATTGTACCCTGGTATACATAGAGACAAACTAAACTAATGTGGACAAAATGTCTTGTCCATTGCTGAAGTACTGAAGATGTGCTACACTGCTGGAAATGCTATTTATCAGGAGAGATGCTAAGCCCTCTACAGAATTCAATTGAAAATAAAGGATCTGGTTGTGCTATTTACATGAAGCAGGAGATTCTCAGTATTCTGGGTAATATTGATCCTAATTTAACATCACAGATATTTTATTTTTATTCGGATACAGTGCGGAGTAGGCCTTTCCTGCCCTTTGAGCTACGTTACCCAGCAATCCCCCAATTTAATCCCAGCCTAATCACAGAACAATTTACAATGACCAATTAACCTACCATCTTTGCACTGTGGGAGTACCTGGAGGGAACGCATGCATTCACCAAGAGAATGTACAAACTTCTTAGAAGCAGTGGCAGGAATTGAACCCAGGTTGTCTACACTGTAAAGCATTGTGCTAACCACTATGCTACTGTGCCCCTCTCAATGAATCAGTTGATCATTATTACTTTACTGTTGTTTGGAACTTGCTGTGTAAAAGTAGTCCACTAATTTCCTGCACAAATATTATATATCATAGGTAATAAACTTTAAAGCACTTTTGAACAACCTTAGGAGAGTGTCATGGACAATGGAAAAAAAACTGCATTTTCCTTTTATGCACATTGATATAACTGCCTTACTATTTGGGCCTCACTATCATAGCTCCTATTTTTCAATGATGATGCCTATGCATCCCTCATGTTGCTTGTGTCTAACATACCTCTTAAGATTTTAGTCTAATGCACTTTGACCCATTCACACATACTTATTAAAAATTCTTACCTCTAGCCTAACCTTGATTTTCAACACCCATATTGCAGGCAGCTGAGCTGTTTGGAACTCAGCAATTCCCTCTGTTAAAATCCTGCACCACTCTATTTGTCTTTCCTCCTCCAGGATGTGTTGTAAACTACACAAAGCTTTTGGTCTTCTGCCCCAAAGTATCGCTCAGTGGAATTTGATTTATGAATTCTCTGACCAAGCTGCTTGGGAGGTTTTGTTACAGCAGGGGCACTGCATAAATGGAAGGTGGTTGCTGTTGCTGAAAGCTGTTGATGTGACAGAAACAGCAACATTCCTCTTCTCTCCTGTCATCTTTACGGCTGGGTTAATAAATCAAAGTACTGGTATAGTCACAAGAGGCTGTATGTTTTTTTCTTATTCTGTACTATAAAATTCAAATAACAGGACAATTACCTCAATGACTTTCTACTCATTCTCTTGGGCTTGGTATATCCCTGCTTGGAATACCGTGTGCAATTTTTTTTTTGGTATCTGTACTTAAGCAATGATACAAATACTATGGAGTTGGTGCAGAATCGATTCACCCGATGTGTTAAGGTGTGATGAATAGCATAGGTCTTCATTCGGTGGAAGAACGGAGACATAGGCATCAGTGATGAAGTTGGCATTTATTATCTCTCCTCATTTGTCCCTGAACTAGGTAGACTGCAAGGCCACTCCCGTGGGGAATTCTGTGGGGCTTTAACTGGACAGATGCTAAGCGGTTTTCTACTTGTGTTTACCCAGAGTGCTCTGGCTTCCTCTCACATCTTAAAGACATGAACGTTGGTAGGTTAATTGGCCACGGCAAGTTGCCCTGGTGTATCTGTGAGTGGTAGAATCTGGGGGTTGACTTGAAAGATTGGAGCGACTGGGCTTGTAGACACTGGAATTTAGAAGGATGAGAGGGGATTTGATTGAAACATATAAGATTATTAAGTGATTGGGCACACTGGAGGCAGGAAGCATGTTCCCGCTAATGGGTGAGTCCAGAACTAGAGGTCACAGTTTAAGAATAAGGGGTAGGCCATTTAGAACTGAGGTACGGAAAAACTTTTTCACCCAGAGAGTGAAAAAATTCCACCCAGATATATGGAATGCTCTGCCGCAGAAGGCAGTGGAGGCCAAGTCTCTGGATGCATTCTAGAGAGAGTTAGATAGAGCTCTTATAGATAGTGGGGTCAAGGGATATGGGGAGAGGGCAGGAACGGGGTACTGATTGTGTATGATCAGCCATGATCACAGTGAATGGTGGTGCTGGCTAGAAGGGCTGAATGGCCTACTCCTGCACCTACTGTCTATTGTCTATTGAGGAGGGAGTTCATGGAATGGTGAGGGGATACAATGGTCAGGATAGAATCAGGAGGCCAAATGGCCTGGTTCTCAACTCTATCACTGTTGGGTCTAATACATTTATAACACTAAGTTGTGCATGTGGAGTTGCTGCTGAATATGTATTTCTATGACTTGGACTACTCATCAGAAGTGAGGTCACTCAAACCTCAATAGTTCAGCTACAGAATGCAAACAATGATTACATTTGCATGTGTTCAGAAGCTGGGCTTTCTATGAAGCAAGTGGGAGGATGACACTCTACTCAATATCTGCAAGAGTAGGTCCCACTTCTACCACCTCCTATTTCACCAAACTGCCTCCTGACAAGTAAATTCATGGCAAGACACTGGAAAATGTGAACCACTTCCCATATCTTGGAAACCAACTCTTCATGAAGGAACATCAATGACAAAATTCACCATACTGTTTTTAATGCACCAGCAAGGTATCCTTCAGTTAAGAAGAAAGACATCTGAAGATCAAAATCTCAGAAGTGGTGCTAAATTCATTATCTACAGAGCAACAGAGAGCCCATCTTGATATATGATTCTGCATCCTGGGCTCCCAGTGGAAGACAATTCAAGGTGCTGGAAGAAATCCAATGCCAAATCTGTTTCCACTAAACACTCCAAAACCATTGAAAGGGTAAGTAAACCAACATCAAGGTACATTTTCAGGCCAGTGTCCCCACCGTGAAAGCTCTAGTGACACTCAATATGCATGGCAGGCAGGCCAAGTTGCTTCAATAAGCAACACCAGACTCCCAAAACAGACAATCCTTTCTGAGCTCTGCTTACAATTTGAAAAAAAAAAGACTCAATGTTCTCTCTAAGTGTCTTTGAAGAAATACAACACCCTGAATTATTCCTGGTAATTCCTCTCTCATGAGCGCTCAAAGTGGAAAAAGTGAATTTGAGATTATTGAGTACGTCAGAGCCACACATTTGAAGCGTGCAGAAGCCCTGGATGATTGGCAAAAGAAATGCATTTCCTTGCAAACTACCCACTGTTCAGCCATTTCCTGCCCCATGTATAGAATGAACTGTAGTTCCCAAGATGATCTCACTAGCTACCCAAGGACCCACAAAACAATCTAAGGACTAAAATAATAAATACAACAAGGAATGAAGATCTTATGGTCTCGATAAGTAGAGTTAAGGGCCATGTGTGTCTCTGGCATCTACTTCCTATACTTCAGCTGTGCCAATTGGTCATGAGAATGCTTACATCAATGCGTCTATAAAATGCTCTTAACAGGGAATGCTCTCTTAGTGATTCTTCAGTCCATCTTCAAAACTTTAGTGGGTGCAGTTTCCTCTACTCCAATCCTGCCATTTACACTGAATGGGATGTAGAACTCAGAATTCTCTTTCTTTCTCGTATATACTTGAATGGCTGGTTCTGCCGAGTCAGGAGAATTGATTGGATGCCTAAAGGAGCCATTAGAGAGCTGTGGACCCAGTTCAGCATGTCATGGATACCAGTCTCCGCTCCTTGGACTCTGTTTACACTCCTTGTTGCCTCAGTAAAGTAATGAACATAACCAAACCATTCACCCATACATTCTCTCTTCTAACTCTCTCCCATCGAGCAGGAGATACAACTGCCTGAAAGTACATCCCAGCAGGCTTAAAGATAGGTTTTATTCCACTGTTACAAATCTGTTTATAAGGTGAACTCTTGACCTCACAATCTACCTTGTTATGGCGTTATACATTATTGTCTGTTCACACTGATTTTCTTCTGTATCTGTAACACATTATTCTGCATTCTGTTATTGCTCTCCCTTGCATTATATCAATGTATGGTTATAATGAAAAGATCTGTATAAATGGCATGGAAAACAAAGATTTTGACTGTATTTCTGTACGAGTGACAATAGCAATATATTACTATTTTAATGATATTGTAAATATATTGTTCAATTAAGCATTCTTTGGTTGTTTACATAATTTATCACAGATTATACGTAAAAAGTACAGTGCATGAATGGTATACGTCTTTACATCGTCACATCATATGTGAGCACCTCACTAGAGGAAAGTAGAACTAAGTAGACCCTTTCCCCAGCTTCTAAATTTTTCTCACAAGTCATGTGTGGAGTTACAAAATATAACAGTAGCAACAAGGAAGCTTCAAAACAGACTCAAGATGACAACCTACGTGATGATGCACAGCAAGACTTCCGAGTTTAAAAAGTGCAGCACGCTTTTTTCTATTTTGAAGGAGAAAGAAATTGAGCTAAAAAATTGAGTTGAGTTAAAAAAAACAGAAAATTCATGGATTCATTAACTGTAAGTACCGGGTGACTATAGTAATAAATAAATAAATAAGGCAGAAATGATTTGCTACATTGGAATGATAGATGTGTTCAACTGTGCAAAAGGCAACTGGATGATGTATACTGAACGGTTCGAGCAATACTTTGAAGCAAGCCTTTGAAAAGCAAGTGCCAACATTACTGAGTGCAATATTTGGCAAAGCATTTAGTTTACTTTGAAATTTAATTGCTCCAAACAAACCAGATGAAATTAGCTTTGCTGATATCATGAATGCAATGCAGAAATACGTACAACAGTAACCATTGTTGATTACAGAAGGCTTAGGGTTTCACAAGTGTAATGAACTAGAGGTGATTAGAGAGATGGAAGTGAAGGAACCCTTAGGAGGCACTGATCACAACATGATTGAGTTCACTGTGAAATTTGAGAAAGAGAAGCCGAAATCCGACGTGTCGGCATTTCAGTGGAGTAAAGGAAATTACAGTGGCATGAGAGAGGAACTGGCCAAGGTTGACTGGAAAGGGACACTAGTGGGAAGGATGGCAGAGCAGTGGTGGCTGGAGTTCATGTGAGAAATGAGGAAGGTGCAAGACAGATATATTCCAAAGAAGAAGAAATTTTCGAATGGAAAAAGGATGCAAACGTGGTTGACAAGAGCTGTCAAAGCCAAAGTAAAAGCAAAGCAGAGGGCATACAAGGAAGCAAAAATCAATGGGAAGACAGAGGTTTGGGAAGTTTTTAAAGCTTACAAAAGGAAACTAAGAAGGTCATTGTGAGGGAAAAGATGAACTATGAAAGGAAGCTAGCAAATAATCTCAAAGAGGATACTAAAAGCTTTTTCAAGTATATAAAGAGTAAAAGACAGATGAGAGTAGATATAGGACCGACAGAAAATGATGCTGGAGAAATTGTAATGGGAGATAAGAAGATGGCGGAGGAACTGAATGAGTATTTTGCATCAGTCTTCACTGAGGAAGACATCAGCAATATACCGGACATTCAAGGGTGGCAGGGAAGAGAAATATGTGCAGTCACAATTACAACAGAGAAAGTACTCAGGAAGCTGAATAGTCTAAGGGTAGATAAATCTCCTGGACCAGATGGAATGCACCCTTGTGTTCTGAAGGAAGTAGCAATGGAGATTGCGGAGGCATTAGCAATGATCTTTCAGAAGTCGATAGATTCTGGCCTAGTTCCGGAGGACTGGAAGATTGCAAATGTCATTCCACTATTTAAGAAGGGGGCAAGGAAGCAAAAAGTAAATTATAGACCAGTTAGCTTGACATCAATGGTTGGAAATTTGTTGGAGTCGATTGTCAGGGATGAGGTTACGGAGTACCTGGAGGCATATGACAAGATAAGCAGAACTCAGCATGGTTTCCTTAAAGGAAAATCCTGCCTGACAAACCTTGTGCAAATTTTGAGGAAATTACAAGTAGGCTAGACAAGGGAGATATAGAGGATGTTGTGTATCTGGATTTTCAGAAGGCCTTTGATAAGGTGCCGCACATGAGACTGCTAGACAAGATAAGAGCCCATGGAATTATGGGAAAGTTACATATGTGGATAGAGTGTTAGTTGATTGACAGGAAACAGAGAGTGGGAATAAAGGGATCCCCTTCTGGTTGGCTGCCGGTTACCAGTGGTGTTCCACGGGGGTCCGTATTGGGGCCGCTTCTTTTTATGTTGTATATCAACAATTTGGATTATGGAATAGATGGCTTTGTGGCTAAGTTTGCTGATGATACAAAGATAGGTGGAGGGACCGGTAGTACCGAGGAAACAGAGAGTCTGTAAAGAGACTTGGATAGATTGGGGGAATGGGCAAAGAAGTGGCAAATGAATTACAATGTTGGAAAGTGTACGGTCATGCACTTTGGTAGAAGAAATAAACAGGCAGACTATTATTTAAATGGGAAGAGAATTCAAAGTTCTGTGATGCAACGGGACTTGGGAGTCCTTGTGCAGGATACCCTTAAGGTTAACCTCTGGGTTGAGTCGGTGGTGAAGAAGGCGAATGCAATGTTGGCATTAATTTCTAGAGGAATAGAGGATAGGAGCAGAGATGTGATGTTGAGGCTCTATAAGGCACTGGTAAGACCTCACTTGGAATACTGTGTGCAGTTTTGGGCTCCTTATTTAAGAAAGGATGTGCTGACATTGGAGAGGATTCAGAGAAGATTCACTAGAATGATTCCAGAAATGAGAGGGTTAACATATGAGGAACGTTTGACCACTCTTGGACTGTACTCCTTGGAGTTTAGAAGAATGAGGGGGGACCTCATAGAAACATTTCGAAGGTTGAAAGGCATGGACAGAGTGGATGTGACAAAGTTGTTTCCCATGGTGGGGGAGTCTAGTACGAGAGGACATGACTTGAGGATTGCAGGGCACCCATTCAGAACAGAGATGTGAAAAAAAATTTTCAGCCAGAGGGTGGTGAATCTGTGGAATTTGTTGCCACGGGTGGCAGTGGAGGCTGAGTCACTGGGTGTACTTAAGGCGGAGATTGATAGGTATCTCAGTAGTCAGGGCATCAAAGGTTATGGTGAGAAGGCGGGGAATGGGACTAAAGTGGAGATTGGATCAGCTCATGATGGAACGGCGGAGCAGACTCGATGGGCTGAATAGCTGACTTCTGCTCCTTTATGGTCTTATGGAATCAAAAAGAATGGGGATCGATTTCAGCTTATGAAGCCAATTCAATAAATTGTTCGAGCATCGTCAGTTCAGTGATGGATGTAATGATGCACTGAGAGGTTGTTTAGTTTGTGCAATCTTACAAGAACTCATTCAAAAATAGCTTTTAACAGAAGAACAACTCACATTTAATATAACAATTGAAATAGCTGTATCAATGAAAAGAGCAGTCAGGGACGCAAGTGGGTTGCAGTAAGGAATGAAAGCGAATGTGAACAAAACTGCAACATCTAAAAAGAAAACTGCCAGGTTGAAAAAATTGTGTTACCCTTGTGGTAGGGGCTAATATACACTAGAAAAATGCAGGGTTAAAGGAAAAATTTGCAGAAATGCAATAAGTAGGGCACATACAAAAGGCATGCCAGGCAGATGAAAATAAATGGACCGTGCAGGGAAGAGAAACGGATAAATATTCAAGTTGCAGTTTCAAAAAAAGCAGGAGACTGAAAGCTATTGATAAAAAAAATCCAACAATAATGAGAGTGAAACAGGATTGACTAGCCTTAAGATTTACCATGTAAAAACTAATATGAGGCAAGCAATTTAACTTGCACAGAAGTGAATGGTAAATTTATTAAAATGGAAATAGTCACTGGTTCTGCTGTTTCAATCAATCCACAAAATGAGTTTGAATCACATTTCAAAGATACTGAACTGAAGACTGTAGATATCCAACCAAGTACTTTTACTGGAGAAAAGATAACTCCTGCAGGAATGACATATGTAACAGTTTATACAAGTGTGATGAGAAAATTCAGGCAGCAGTGGATGCCAAGACCAAAGGACATGTCACAGGACCTTTTTAAGGATATCTCAATTACTGGAACAGGGTTTTTTCCAAATTTGGCTATTTGTTCTCCATCGATTGAACTCATCGCTGCAGATCAGGAAGAAGTACTAATGGACAAAGCAGTGTGAGGTAGTTTTCCAAAAGACAAAAGAAATGGTGATGTGGGATACTGAACTCACACATTATGATCCACATCATACAGTAAAGCTTGTCTGTGATACCTCATATTATGGTATAGGTGCAGTCATGTCACATGATATGAGTGATGGAAGTGGACACCTCACAGCCTTTGTATCACCTTCCCTTACCACTGCAGAGAAAAAAAAATATCCACAGGGTTAGAGAAACCTTGACTTCGGTTTAGGGTGGAGAGAGTTTACCCTTATTACTGATAATCAACCACTTGTGTCTATTTTCAATCCACAAGTGGGTGTTCTACTAACAGCAGAAGTGCATATGCAAAGATGTTTTTTGGATGACAATTAAAAGATCAAATTGAAGAGGCAACTAATCACGGAAATGCTTTTGGGTTGTTCCCTTTATCCTTGGGAAAGGAAATGCCTGAAAAATGTACAGAAGTGGACAATGCTATTGACTTATTGTCCCTAATGCAAATTGAAAGTCACCCTATTATTGCAGAGATCATGCAAAGGGAAACCAGAAAAACAATCTCACACTGTGTCATGTGAACATGGCAACCCAAAATAGCTGATACGTGCAGCAGAAATTCCAGTTCCTTATCTTTACCAGTGCCAATTTGAACTTGCCCTTGACAGCAGTTGCTTCATATGGGAATTGAAAGTTGTTTTACCATCCAAGCTCAGAGCTGAAGTGTTTGAGGAGCTACATACAAATCATCTAGTCATCATTAAAATGAATGCCTTGTCGTGAAGCTTTTGTCTGGTAATCTGGGATAGATCAAGGAGCTTGTGATGCACTGTATGAGATGTCAACATGTCCAGAGGACGCCCAGAGCAGCACCCCCCCTTCCCTGAAAATGGTCTACATTGGCCTGGCAGAGGATTCATGTGGATTTTGTTGGACCATTGATGGACACAGATTTCTTGATAGTTGCGTAAGCAGTTACAAAATGGCCAGAAGTGTTCCCAATGGTCTGCACTACAGCCTCACAATGGACTACAATTTGTTGCAGAATAGTTTCAGCCATTCTTGAAAATAAATGGAATAAGGCATATTACACCTGTCCAATACAACCTTGGCGTAAAGATTTGTCGAGAGTCTATAGAACAACATCAGCAGAACACACTACACTGACTCTGAATCAGAAGATCGCCAGTTTTCCCCTTGCATATCATGGCACAGCACACTCCACAACCCACTACTCACTTTTCCTGGGTTGTCCCAATCAAACTCTACTCAAGCCCAATCTCAGGAGTAGAATGCAGGGTAAACAGCTAAGAAGAACTGAGGACTCCTCAAACAAGGAAGTTCAGTGCTTCACTGCTGAGCAAGCAGTCCTAGTGAGAGACTACAGAAGTGATCAAAAGTAGGAACTTGGAAATATTAGAACAGAACAGTCCCACACAGTGGAGATTGCACCTGATGTCACCTGGAGATGATACATTGATCAGTTGAGAAGAGCAGAGTCAATTGTTAGAGAAGAAAGGTATCCAAAGCTGTCAGAACCACATCCTACAGTTCCAGAGTCAATTTAGCAGCTGTCCCAATTATCTGAAGTTTCATGCAAATAATAAAAAGGTATAAAAAAGACAAGCTAATTTTAACTGAATAACAAATTATGTATTTATCTGAAATATAGAGCTAATTAGAGCATGGCCAAAACTTACTGAAGTACTATAAAACCATATATTAGTTCCTAGTAATTATGGATGAAGGAAATCATCCAGTGTTATGTACAACACCAGCACAGACATCTAGTGTGGATGATAAACTGCTTTTATAGAATACCTGATGAATGCATCCCCCAAATCTTCATTTTCATTGTAACATTCAAGGTAATTCTTCATAGATCCTAACTTGCTGAAGTAGTGAAATTGTTTCTTTTCCACATTTGGCAGTTTCTCAACTCTCCAGGCATGAATATTTGAAACTGCAGCAAGCAAAACTGTTCTGCAAACTATCTGTGACAAAAATCTCTGCTTTTTGCACACAAACAAACACAAATGGTGCTACTTTTAAGAAAGTGTTCACTCTTAGCACATTGTCGTGTCTAATGACCACAAAATTGTGTGCAACTGACACTAGTGAGAAACTGTTCAGTAAGTCTCCTGTCCCAATTAAGTGGTATAATATCTCAAATAAATGAAGAAAGTCTCGGCTGTTTTCTCAACTTGTTTTTGTTCTTAAAGAGTTGTCCCAAATAAGCTGCTGCCCCAATTAACCAGTGGCCCAAACTAACTGGAATGCACTGTATATAGATGACTAGAGAGTCATATGTTGCATATTTGAGTTGAGATGCATTCTGTATTCAGATGGAGTTTATTGCCAAGCAGGGTTGAGTGTAGTGTATTTAATATTTCAGTACTACTTGAGTAATATTGTGAATATATTGCTTGATGAAACATTCTATGTTTGTTTACATAATTCATTACAGGTTATATATAAGAAGTACGTGAATGGCATATATAATAATGCCACCACGTCAAATGTGAATGCTTCAGTAAAGGAAAGTAAAACTAATTAGACCACTAAACTCAGGAATCGATTTTATCTGACATTTCGATGACAGACTCTGCCATCTTCATCAGGGATGATGCCTGGGCATGTCTAGTTCAGTGATACTTATGCCTCCGTCGTCCATCCCTCCTGATTGGTTAGTCATCATCCAATCAGGTATCCACTGTCTCACCTAGTTTTTCAGTTCTTACTTAGAGTAAGACCTTGATCTTTGTTCATTTTTGTTCTTCTAGTTTTATTTAACTGGCTTCCTTTGAGTGTCAGTGAGGGGATGATTTTTCCAATTCGTACAGGCTGTGATCTCCTGGTGAGAAAGTCAAGTACCCAGTCGCAGTGGGAGATACATAGGTCTAGGTTTTGGAGCTTGTTGATTAGAACGGAAGGTATGAATGTGTTGAACACTGATCTGTGATCAATAAACAGCAGGCTGCGGTAGATATTGCCATTGTCCAGGTGATCAAAGGTCAAGTGAACAGTGGAAGTACATCCACTGTAGGCTGATAGTGGTAATGGGCAAATTGCAGTGGGGTAGATCTATTGTGGTGATAGGAAAATTGCAGGAAGGAGTTCTTCCACATGAAATCCCACTCAAAAATCTTTAGTTTGTCTTGGAAATTAAGTTAAAAATCAGTTGTCAGTTTGTCAGGTGGTCAGTACTACTTCCCTTCTCCGTCCAGATGCTCACTGTATCTGTACCTGATTTCATTTATCTGCATATTAACCTTTATTTTAGCTTTGGCAATACAAAATACAGTATTGGTATTGATTTCAGAAGCACTTATAATTTATAAGTAAGTTAAACAGTTCTTAAAATTGGTGGATGAGCTTACAGCATGGATCAGTACTTGCAGCTATGATGTTGTGGCCATTACAGAGACTTGGATGGCTCAGGGGCAGACATTAAGAGAGAGGATGTGCTGGAGCATTTGGAAAGCATCAAGTTGGTAAGTCACTGGGAGCAGACGAGATGCACCCCAGGCTACTGTGGGAAGCGAGGGTGAAGATTGCTGAGTCTCTGGCAATGATCTTTGCATCATCAATGGGGACGGGAGAGTTTCCAGAGGATTGGGGGGGGGGGGTTGCAGATGTTGTTCCCTTATTCAAGAAAGGGAGTAGAGATAGCCCAGGAAATTATAGACCAGTGAGTCTGACTTCAGTGGTTGATAAGTTGATGGAGAAGATCCCGAGAGGCAGGATTTATGAATATCTGGAGAAGCATAATGTGATTAGGAATAGTCAGCATGGTTTTGTCAAAGTCATATGAGCCTGATTGAATTCTTTGAGGATGTGCCTAAACACGTTAATGAACGTAGAGCAGTAGATGTAGTGTATATGGATTTCAGCAAGGCATTTGATAAGGTACCCCATGCAAGGCCTATTGAGAAATTAAGGAAGCATGGATCCAAGGGGACCTTGCTTTGTGGATCCAGAAATGACATGCCCATAGTAGGCAAAGAGAGATTGTAGACGGGTCATATTCTGCATGGAGGTCAGGGATCTGTTATGGGACCTCTTCTCTTAATAATTTTTATAAATGACCTGGATGAGGAAGTGAAGGAATGGGTTAGAAAATTGGCAGTTGACACAGAAGTTGGGTGTGTTGTGGATAGTGTGGAGGGCTGTCAGAGATTACAGTGCGACATCAATAGAATGTAAAACTGGGCTGAGTAGTGGCAGATGGAGTTCAACCCAGATAAGTATGATGTGGTGCATTTTGGTAGGTCAAATATGATGGCAGAATATAGTATTAATGGTAAGGCTCTTGGCAGTGTGGAGGATCAGAGGGATCTTGGGGTCTGAGTCCAAAGGACGCTCAAAGCTGCTGCACAGGTTGACTCTGTGGTTAAGAAGGCATGCGGAGCATTGGCATTCATCAACCAGGGGATTGAGTTCAAGAGACAAGAGGTAATGTTACAGCTATATAGTAACACCAACCTTTTTAAGCCCAAGATCCAGTACCTCAGCCTTAGTGAAAGGCAAGATCGACTCCAAATTGATTTGTCACACACATGCGCACTGGGGCAGAAAAGACCAGAAGTAAAACCCCGCAACCCGGAAGTAGAAATGATGCATAAGCACCAGGGGTACACACCCTTTTTTGCACTGCAGACTGATTTAATATTGACAATATTCTTGTGGATTGGCCGACGGGGCGGGAGGTGGGGGGTGTGTTAAACACAACCTTCGCGGCTCTCGGCACTTAGCAGCTGTCCCACCCTGTTCACGTTTTTTCCGCGGAGAAAATTCAACGGGTTCGTCTTTAAGAGCAGGGTGCTTGGACTCAAGATACCAAAGCAGTTTTGAGGGCTTCATTGCTGCATTAGACAGCCTCCCGGCCTGAACTCCATCCTCTGCCTGCCCACCGCCAGACGGCCTGGCCAGGTGCAGCTGGTCATGGGTGGGGTGGGAGGACAAGGTCAGGGCCGGAGGTCCCTGTGCTGGGGCTGCAGTGGTTGCAGTCCAGACAGAGTGCCCAACCGAGTGAGGAGAGTGAGAGGCCCGATACCGCCTCCCTTGTAGGATCTATCGACCGACAAAAGTTTGTTTCAGCAGATCGCAGCGAGGTAGCTGCTCTGATACTTATGAAACTTGAGCTCGAATTAGGTCGTCTGCGAATATTTTATCACCGGATTCCCCATGAACATTCAGTGTGCTAAACAGGTTCAGAGGCGGCGCCCATCTGTCTGCGCACTGGGCCAGTAGCATCGGATATTCCCGCCAGCCGTGCTCCAGGCCAGTAGCATCGGGTATTCCCGCCAGCCGCGCTCCAGGCCAGTAGCATCGGCACTTCCTGTCAGCCGCGCTCCGGGTCAGTAGCATCTGGTCTTACTGCCGGCCGCGCGTTTAGGCAACTGATGACCCCATGTGGGTTCAAGTTCAACAGTGGGCTGACAGAGAATGAGGAAAGGTGCAGCTGACTCATATTGTTTCCTCGCGGCCTGGTGGTTGGGGACCACTGAAGTACACTGTAGTGCGAGGGACCTATGCGCATGTGCACTGGGCAGAAAGAACGGAACGAAAACTCTGCAACCCAGAAACAATCTCTCAACAGTATTTGTGTATTTATTTTTCTTTTTTATTGGGATCTACTGGGAAAGTCTCAAAGATCGACCAGTCGATCGAGATCGACGGGTTGGCGACCACTGCTATATAGGACACTGGTCAGACCCCACTTGGAGTACTGTGCTCAGTTCTGGTCTCCTCATTACAGGATGGATGTGGAAACTATATAAAGGGTGCAGAGGAGATTTACAAGGATGTTCCCTGGATTGGGGAGCATGCCTTATGAGAATAGGTTGAGTGAACTCGGCCTTTTCTCCTTGGAGCAGTGGTGAATGAGTGGTATCTTGATAGATGTGTACAAGATGATAAGAGGTATTGATCGTGTGGATAGTCAGAGCCTTTTTCCCAGGGCTGAAATGACTAACACGAGAGGTCACCGTTTTAAGGTGCTTTGAAGTAGGTACAGAGGAGATGTCTGGGCCAAGATTTTTTTTACGCAGAGTGTGGTGAGTGTGTGGAATGGGCTGCTGGTGACAGTGGTGGAGGCAGATAAACAAGGTCTTTTAAGGGTCTCTTGGATAGGTAGATGGAGCTTAGAAAAATCGAGGGCTTTCGGTTACCCTAGGTAATTTCTAAAGTAAGTGCATGTTTGGCACAGCATTGTGGGCCAAAGGGCCTATATTGTGCTGTAGGTTTTCTATGGTTCTATGCTTTGTTCTGAATATTTGCTAGTTTTATAAAATTAATTACCCTTTTGTTGCTATATATTAACAAATTTGGACACTTATGCAAATAAAGCTGCAATTATTCATCTAACAGCTGGTACTTAGAGTGACATATAGCTGGGAATGCTGATTTTAATTGTTGATTGTGCTTTACTTTAATATGAAGGTGATGATTTGAGTCAGCCTGTGTTCCCACAAGAGCTATCTGATGGCAAATGCCAGTCTCAGTGACTGCTGCTTGCTTTATGCATTTTTCTTCACTTTTACCTGTATTCATAGAATGAAGATTTTTTTCTGTCTGTTCACTAAATAGTCTGCATTGGCAGTTATTGCCTAGATGAAGGTGTGGCAGGTAGTCTGAAATTATGAAATATTATCAAGAAGCTGGTTACTTTGGTCAAGAGACAAGGTTGAATATGTTGAATATTGCTGGGCAATCTAAGGTAGAAGGAGATGAGTTATTAACTTCAAAACTTCTCATTTTCACTCAAAGAGTTGAACTGCACGTGCATGTAACGAGAGCTGTATAACTCATCTCCTTCTACCTCCGGCCACAATCTTATCAATCACCCCTGCTGTGGACCACCTGGAGGTCCAAGATGCTCTTGATACATGTGCATGCAGTTCAACTCTTTGAGTGATAATGCAGAAAGTTTGAAGTTGATATCTCATTTCCTTCTGCCTTAGGCCATGAACTTATCAATCACCCCTGATGAGGACCACTTCTACAAAGAAGGGATTTGCATGATCCACGACCACTGGACAAAGTGTGTACATGTAGGAGGGGACTATGTTGAAAAATAAATGTGCTAGGTTTTCTAAAATTGACTCCTTCTATCTTAGGCCACAAACTTATCAATCACCTCTCGTAATCTGGAATAAAGGGCTAGGGTTTATAATGGTGATGATACTGGATAGCATGACAAGGGATCTCTCCTTACCTGATCTGGACTAAAATTGTCTTCTGACCCATCACATTATAGTTGAGATCAAAGCAGGAACACCTGGAAATATTCTGAATGCCAGGCAGCATTCTTTGCAAAATAAATTGTGTCTTAACCTTTCTAAGTCCATTCATCACTGACTCCTGATGCAGCATCAATCATTACAATAGTTCCACTGCCCTTAATCATTCTAACTTACATTCCTCTGAACTTGCAGCATTCCACTCACCAGCCCAGATTCTGTCATCACATTTGCTGAATAAAACACTGCTATTGTTTTTTTGGTAAACTGATCTCTATCCTGGAGAAGCTGAACATTAGCTCTCAGACAGATACCTTCTTGTTGGCCCATGACCCCACCACAGAATATCAGGACATTGTCTCCCATTCCCTTGGGAGATCTCTTCACAACCTCCTGCACCATAACTCCCCAGTCCCACAATGTCCATTTCTACATCCTGCTCAAGATCCATTAACAGAAATATATATAAAAAAAACATTAGGGTCCATTTCTCATTCCACAGAATGCTGTCTATCCTGCTGACTGTGAACAACACTTTTGGTTTTTGTGTTAGATTTCGAGCTTCCGCATTTTTAAAAATCTTTACATTATCAGTGTTGCTCCAGGAAAAGAAGTCTGTTTTTGGAGGGACCACGCTGACCCCCTTATATGTATAACATTATTATTCCAAAACATTATCCATGCGACACTAACTGAATTATACCTCAATGTCAAATCTTTTTAATTTGAAACCAAGGAAAAGTAAATTAAGCTCCAATCTCCATTGTTTCTCTTTCTTCCATTTCTGGTCTTATCTCTTCCCTTCTCCTCACCTCATCCTTTCTCTTCTATCTTTCATCTCTCTGAACCATTTCTCCTCTCCCTTTCTCCTACAGCTTCTTCCTCCTTTCATACCCATGGAATTTGCCAGCCCTTGTTCTTCCTTGACCTCACACATTTCCTCTCTTATAAATCTCCTCCTCTTTCTTCTCTCTTGTCCCTATTCCCTTTTTTTCTCTGCTTACTGGATCAATGAAGTGTGGTTTTGTACCATCTATGGGTGCCAGTAAACTTTCAACTGCATCACTGTGATCAGTTCTCCTGAAAGTCATAAATAATCCAATGCAGTTATATCATTTCAGTTGAGTAAATCTGGCAAACTGTTGAGTTCCATCATATTCTGCAATCAAGGACAATTCATATCTTTCACTTTTGTTGTTCATTGTGGTTCCCTTGCTCTTCCCTCAGAGGATTCTGGACTTAACATTGGGGTGTTTATCAACACTATCCAAACTGGAAATCGCAAAAAGAAATGAATGTTTCATATTGAAAGGGACAGAGGGATCTGGGGACATTGGCAGTAAGTTCCTGATGAAAAAATATTAAGTAAGATGTTAACATGAAGTGTGTTATATAGTTTTATGCTCATTCTGAATTTTCTAATAGTCTTGACTTTGCACTGTCAATCCTCCTTTCAGCTTCATTTTAAAATCAATAACACAGTAATTCAATGGCTGTGAAACATTGGCATAGGTTGATGTAAGTAGCCAGAATAAACACATGCTCTTCCAATTTTTATATTTGTTTTTTTTGTTTGTTTAAAGTTAAGGTTACACTATTAGTTGGGAAAGCAAATATAAGCCTGTGCAGTGATATTTCACACCTTGGATATGCAATAATTGCCATTCAACATTTTCTCACTTCCGTCTACTCATTATGTTATTCTGCAGTGCAAACACTATCCCACCATAGCTTTCCCACATGTGATTCTTTGAGCAAGAGGCAAGCAAAGCCTACCATCATTTAGACTATCTTCTTTAAAAGCCTGGCCATTGGTGCAATATGTTGTGGGCCATAACTACACCGGATCAACTCTCCCAGTTATGAATGAGATGAACTTTTAGGTTGCCTCTAGAGGCAGATGCATCCTACTATCTATAATCCTACTTTCAGAACTTTATCACCAACTTTTGTAAACACAGTCACTGGATTCAGTCACTGGAATGAGGAACTGTGTGCTTGAATGGATCATAATTTCAGGCAATGTCGATTCAGGTGTCATTAATACTTTTGGTGTACTTCCCCACCTAAACTGACAACTTGTAAGGTAGTCTTGAGAAGAGCTAAGGAATCAGCAGCCTCACAAATGGTAGCTGAAAACAAGAAATCATAGACAACCATACCAGTACCTAGGACTGTGTCAGAAAGTCTAACACCAGCTGACATGCAGTAACTGTAGGCACCTCTCTCCACAAGGGCTGCCACAATGATCAAAAAGTATAAAACATCTGATAAGCACAACTGCAGGTGCAGCTTGATGACATTCCACCTACTGAGGAATGTGAAGGTTGGCATGAGCTCAGCAGTTCAACAGGAGACCTCCCTGGAGCACCAAGAAACAGTCTGGTTAAGTATACTTGGGAACGAACAAAATCAGGGAATCATCAGGAGTTATCTTGCAATGATAGAGGGCAATATCAACAAGAGATTGCACCTTCTGTGACATCAAATAAATCATGACTATGTTCTTCTGGAGTCCTGGGTCCATGCGGCTGACGGCTGAGACATCTGTCAGCAAGAGCTGGGCTCAATGTAATATACTGGTCTTATACTGCAGGAAGATAAGAGAATGGATGGTTTCAATAATAGAAGAACCTGTGAAGTCCATCACATGGTTGGGAAAGAAACTTGCAAAGTAATGAGCTGGCAAAAGATTGAAACTGCAAGAGATGTCCCAAAATGAAGGGCAGCTCATTAGTAGCTGCTTATGTCAAGGGTATCAGCTCACAATTTTCAGAATATTCACAATCCTCTGACACCAATAGTTCTGAGGATGAGACCACAGTAGGGAGCCAGTTCCTCAGTGTTTCAGGACAATGGCCATGACGTGGTGAGAATTCACAGATAAGGTGAAAGGCAAGACCCTTCAAAAAGATGTTCTATCAAGGAAATTCATTGGATAGTCAAGGATACTCAACACAGATGCAGGCTGTGACTATGTGAGTTTTGGAGAAGATGTTAGTTTCTGTAAGGGTTTTATAGTTGCTGAATGAATTGAAACAAGTGTGGATTGGAAGCATAGACTAGTTTAAATGAAAACTGCATTGCAATATGACGACCATTCAAAAGCTCAGAAGATCCTGTGAGGGATGTTTCAGCAAGAATTGATGTCAATCCATGTCATACTGAAAGAATGTGCAGCAAGAGAAACTAAAAACTGAGATAGTAGTGTTGACAGCTTTGGAAATAATCCAGACAGGGAAAGCCAGGTAACATGTGATTTCAAAAGGGTCAAGAGAAAAAAGGTAATGTCAAAGCAGGAGACAAGATGTGAGATCAAAGACAAAGCTGGAGTTTATTGTTATGTGCACAAATACATGTATACATAGCTAGAATGAAAAATTTGCAGGAGCATTGTTTGCCATGAAGGAATTAAAGTATGGGAGAGAACATCTAACTCAAATGAGGCAAACACAAGGAAATCTGCAGATGCTGGAAATTCAAGCAACCCACACAAAGTGCTGGTGGAACGCAGCAGGTCAGGCAGCATCTATAGAGAGAAGCGCTTTCAAGGTTTCGGGCCAAAACCCTTTGTCAGGACTAACTGAAAGGAAAGGTAGTAAGAGATTTGAAAGTAGGAGGCAAGTTCAAATCTATTACCATCTTTCCTTTCAGTTAGTCCTGACAAAGGGTCTCGGCCCAAAACATCGACAGCACTTCTCCCTGTAGGTGCTGCCTGACCTGCTGTATTCCACCAGCATTTTGTGTGTGTGAATCAGATGAGTCCAGGACTATGGAAGTAGCCATGTGGTTGTAAAACTGAAGGTCATCGTTTTGAGAAGCAGGTCTGCAACCATCATTTTGTGAGCTGTCTTGTCAACTGGTTTTGCTCAGGAATAGATGTATCATAGTGCCGTGATGCAACTGATATTCTGGAACAATCACATCATAATCAGCATTCAGAAGAAAAACATAAATTAAACATTATACACAAGAAAGAATGCAATTAAATTTAAAAACATCCATTTTAGTGCAGAGTAATCAAGGTGGACATAATAATGCTGAACTATAGTGAGTATGGTTTGTTGGATGGTTCAAGAATCAAGTGGTTGTGTTGCAATGGAACAAGGTGAACCCAAACGCAGGACACGGACATGGAGGTAGAGTAATCTAAATTGTTTATTAATGGTTACAGGGAAGGCCGGGGAGTGAAGATTAGGCAGAGGGAAGCCAAAGAGCAAGGAAAGCTTGACCGGGGATCAAACCCAGGTCACTACGGTGGAAATGCAGTGTTTAACCACCTAGACAATGGAGAGTGTAGGCGGACAGCGGAATGAAGCAGACCAGGGTGAGAGCGTGGCTTGAGGAGAACAGCAGGTGGAAGGATGAACGGGAATGCTCCATGTTAATGCTCCTATTAACATGGAGAGACAGAGTTAACAAAGAAATACAGCGTGGGAACAGAACTTAGAACATACAATTCGAAGTGGTCGAGAGACAGGGTTAACACAGGCAAACAGCGCAAATGAATGAAGGAGCAGGAGGCAGGCAAAACCTTTCTTGACGCAGGGCATTGCTGGAGCTGAATGGCAAACAGGAGACAGCCAGCAGGCAACACTTACCTTGACATGGAGCGTTAAATGGAAGGCCAACAGCAGACAATACCTTTCATGACACAGGCCATTGCTGGAGCTGAACGGCAAACTGCAGACAGGCGGCAGGCAACATTATCTTGACACAGAACATAGAATGGCAAGCGGCAGACAATATTTTTATTGACACGGAGAGACAGAGTTACATGTGTAAACCTCAGTACTGAAGTAAATTTAGAATACTTATCTTGACACGGAGAGACAGAACTTCACAGATAAACCTTGGTACCGAAGTATAACTTAGAATACACCATTCTAAGCGGCTGGAAACATGAATTACCACACTGGCTGAAGCAACGGTCTGGCAACCAGTGGACGCAAAGCTGGGGTTTTTATGCTACAGGTTTAGAAGAGAATCAGATGCCGCAATCAAGGACCCCAGGAGAACACGGGGAAAAGGGAATTAGGATAATAAGAGGAATTAACGGTCAGGACCATGACAAGTTGAAGGGAAGTAATTGTTCTTGAACTTGGTGGTATGGGAGTTCAGGCCTGATGGTAACTGTAAGAAGATGGCATGATCCTGTTGCTGAGGATTTTATGATGACAAACATTGCCTTGTTGATGCAGAACCTCCTGTGATACTACGGGTGGTAGGAAAGGTTTTTCCCATAACATATTGACAAAGTCCACTGCTCTCCATTGTCTCTTACTTTCCTGTGCATTTGAATTGCAGTGCTAAACCATGATGCATGGTGTGAAATCAAAGGCACAATAATTTGGAGCCTGAAAAAGCAACCAAATACACCCATATACTTTGTAATTACTGAGCAACTGATACAAATTATTAGCTCACATCAAGTTTAGTGATAATAGCTGGCCCTCAGAGTAGGTATTGCAATATATTTATTGTAATGACTAGTTTGAAGTCAATAATATCAAGATAATAATTGAAAAGAAGGACATAAGATTGAAAAGAGATGACACCATTTGAAGAAGGTGTAATCTATATTTGATCCAATAAAACTACCAACTTCTGGAGTAGATAATTCAGAGCTATATTGTGCCTGACGAAGATATTTGTGGTCAAGAACCTAAGAACCTAAAATAATTAATTGATTAATTTTATAGCCATCTACAGATATCTCTCTAAATTAGTTAATTGATTTAGTGGAAGCCTAAATGTCACGACATGCCTTATAAGACCATAAGACATATGAGCAGAATTGGGCCATTCTGCCCATCGCATCTGGTCCACCTTTCAATCATAGCTGATCCTTTTTCTCCCCTCCTCAGCCCCACTCCCGGCTATGTAAGTGAATGTTTAAGGAATGAGTGTGCCGTGGGTAATGACTTGTAATGCATTGTTGTACCAGTGACAGTTTCTAACACTGAATTGACTGCTTTTAACAAAATATACTGTGATAGTAGTTGTTCCTTTCTTAGTAATAGTAATGTTAAAGAACTGAAAAGTCTGCAATGAATGTGTGTGAATTTAATATTGAGGGTTAGATGACATCATCAGGCATTCAAAATTTATCATTGCATAATTTCAGAATTTATGGAGTATATTATTCTATTATTCACTCTATAATCCATTATCCTATTTGTCATTCTCAAACCTGTTCTACAATCTTATAATGGCACTTAACTAATCACTTAGAGTGCATTTCAGAGATGGCATCCAATACTTCTGAACTATAAACTGAGCAGCTCTCTGGAGCATTGCCTCCCAACATGATTATTGGGTTTTAATGAAGTTTTCAAAGCTACTCCTCTGTGAGCTGAATGTTATGTATGGTTAGTTGCAGAATGAAGAAACACCTCAAAATATCCATAATTTTAAATTATGTATGTATTATGGACACTTATTCCAATAATTATAGATAGTGTTTTACACTTATTTGGCTGATAACCATAAAATTTGTGACAAAGTATCTGGTTGCTGTATTTTAAGGTACTAAATAATATTGCACAACTTAATCTTAACATGACGTTGTTTTGCAAAACATAGTCTTGCACTGCATGTTGGGTTGCCATCTCATTTAACACAACGTGATCTCTGGATCTCTTCACCGATTCAAACTTTGTCCTGTTTAATACATGGCAATCTCTATGTCTTCTGTTCAGTACACCCTATTATTTAATACAATAATCTATTGATCTTTTACCAATTCCAAAAGTACTCGCATTTGCATACTAAGTACACCAGAATTGGACATTAACCTGAAATGTTCATTTATACTTCCATACACAAGTATTTTCATCATTGTCTGTGTTTAAACTCAATTTGTCTTCTCATCTCAAAGAAAGACTCATTGAGGAACTCTGTTGTAATATCATTTCATGCTCATTATTTATTTCTATTTATTTAGATCCGCATTTGCACAGTTTGTTTACAGTTTATAGCTCTTGATGTTTACAATTTACATTTACAGTTCTATACATTTGCTAAGTATGCCTGGTGAAAAATAATCAAATCTCAGGGTTGTATGTGGTGACATGTACTGTGTGTACTCTGATAATAAATTTTACTTTGAACTTTGAAAGAACTTTGACATCAGTAAGAACAATCCAAGCATATTTTATAAACATAATTAATAAAGAATAACCAGGGAAAGATCAAGGTCCATTACATAGATCTGAAACTTACAAATGGTCTTGGAGTTGGTAGCTCGAGAGTTTTCCATCAAACTCTTCATGAAGCTTCAAACTTCCAGATGTGAAGCACATCTGAAAATAGGTGGGCCTGGATTGTTGTATTATCTCAGGCACATGGTAGTGCTGAACAACACTTCTCACATGAAGAAGAAAAATATGACAGTTTCTTCTCTCCCTCACAACTGTTTTGAGCTCTGCCTCTGAAATTCATTCCATTCACATATTTCAGAAGTAGAGTGCAACATGACAATAGTACAAAAAGTTCATTTAGTTCTTTAGTAGTGTCAAGGTTCTACACGGAAGAATAGTTAGGAAGGTTCAATCATTAGGTATTAATAATGAAGTAGTAAAATAGATTCAACAGTGGCTGGATGGGAGATGCCAGAGAGTACTGGTGGATAACTGTTTGTCAGGTTGGAGGCCAGTGACTAGTGGTGTGCCTCAGGGATCTGTACTGGGTCCAATGTTGTTTGTCATATACATTAATGATCTGGATGATGGGGTGGTAAATTGGATTAATAAGTATGCAGATGATACTAAGATAATGTGGATAATGAAGTAGGTTTTCAAAGCTTGCAGAGAGATTTAGGCCATTTAGAAGAGTGGGCTCAAAGATGGCAGATGGAGTTTAATGCTGATAAATGTGATGTGCTACATTTTGGTAGGAATAATCAAAATAGGACATACGTGGTAAATGGTAGGGCATTGATGAATGCAGTAGAACAGAGTGATCTAGGAATAATGGGGCATAGTTCCCTGAAGGTGGAATCTCATGTGGATAGGGTGGTGAAGAAAGCTTTTGGTATGTTGGCCTTTGCTTTGAGTATAGGAGTTGGGATGTAATGTTAAAATTGTACAAGGCATTGGTGAGGCCAAATTTGGAGTATTGTGTACAGTCCTGGTCACCGAATTATAGGAAAGATGTCAACAAAATAAAGAGTTTACAGAGGAGGTTTACTAGAATGTTACCTGGTTTCAGCACCTAAGTTACAGAGAAAGGTTGAACGAGTTAGGTCTTTATTCCTTGGAGCATAGAAGGTTGTGGGGGGACTTGATAGAGGTATTTAAAATAATGAGGGGGTTAGATAGAGTTGACGTGGATAGGCTTTTTCCATTGAGAGTAGGGGAGATTCAAACAAGAGGACATGAGTTGAGAGTTAGGGGGCAAAAGTTTAGGGGAAACACGAGGGGGATCTTCTTTACTCAGAGAGTGGTAGCTGTGTGGAACGAGCTTCCAGTAGAAGTGGTAGAGGCAGGTTTGATATTGTCAATTTTTTAAAAATTGGATCGGTATATGGACAGGAAAGGAATGGAGGGTTATGGCCTGAGTGCAGGTCAGTGGGACTAGGTAAGAGTAAGCATTTGGCATGGACTAGAAGGGCTGAGATGGCCTGTTTCCGTGCTGTAGTTGTTAGATGGTTACTACTGAATAGAGCAGAAATTCTTTGCCATAGTGCTTTTCAGAGTTGTCTTCATTACAACGTCTTACAACTTTTGCTTAGATTATAGATATTGACTAATCACAAACAAGAGAAATCCTGCAGATGCTGGAAATCCAAGCAACACAACAAAATGCTGGAGCAACTCAGCAGGCCAGGCAGCATCTATGAAAAAGAGTAAACAATCAATAACTTCAGTAAGAAATCATAACTGAAATAAAATTGACCCAGAAAATTGAAATTCTCATCACATTATGCAGAGTGGAATTTCTGCTGTTTCCTTCTGAACTGTCATACCTACCATCATCTATTCTATGATCCAACCTTTCCTTATACTTCTCCCATAAGATCATCAGCGGAACAAGTTGTCATTTAAGAAGCAGCAGCTCTGGAGTTCTGAGTAAGACACCATACTGAGTAGAGCTCTGAGAAGGGATAAGCTTTTTGGTTCAGTCTGGTACTTTGGGTTGGGAATAGGCAGAACTGTATGCAAGGACAGGGACAGAACATTTAATAAACATTTTCCATGTAATTACTTATCCAAAATATTGGCTAAGGCTGAAGTTTTTGAGCAAAAGATTAAAAGAAGACAGAAATGAACATAATACCTATTACTGAAGGAAATCTGCAGATGCTGGAAATTCAAGCAACACGCACACAAAATGCTGGTGGAACACAGCAGGCCAGGCAGCATCTATAGGAAGAAGCACAGTCGACGTTTCGAGCCGAGACCCTTTGTCAGAACTAACTGAAAGAAAATAGATGGTAAGAGATTTGAAAGTAGGAAGGGAGGGGGAAATCTGAAATGATAGGAGAAGACAGAAGGGAGAGGGGTGAAGCTAAGATCTGGAAAGTTGATTGGCAAAACGGATACAGAGCTGGAGAATGGAAATGTTCATGGGACGGGAGGCCTAGGGAGAAAGAAAGGGGGAAGGGAGCACCAGAGGGAGATGGAGAACAGGTAAAGAGTGATTGTGAGAGGGGCAGAGAGAGAGAGAAAAGGGGGGGAATAAATAAATAAATAAATAAATAAACAAACAAACAAACAAATAAACAAACAAACAAACAAATAAATAAATAGATAAATAAATAAATAAATAGATAGATAGATAGATAGATAGATAGATAGATAGATAGATAGATAGATAGATAGATAAATAAATAAATAAATAAATGAGGGCTGGGGTAAGAAGGGGAAGGGGAGTAATATCCATTACTTTTTATAGGATTTTCTGTTCAAGCACATTGGTGGCTTCATACCAGGTTGTGATGCAGCCAGACAATATATTTCACACCACACATCTATAGAAGCATTTTAAATTTTTTTTCAGATGTCAGGCTGAATCTCTACAAACTCCCAAGAAAGTTGAGGTGCTGCTGCTAATCAGCTGCATGTAATTTGGTTCTCTGTCGTGCCAAGAAAATTTTCAACAACATCCTTGAATTCTTTCCATGCTATTTCCTCCTGTCTCACTCAAAGTTCTTTGGATGTCCTGTCATTGATGACCTGTTTGATTTGTGGACCAGCAAAAACTGCCTTCCTTAATCTTAGCATTTGTTATTCTGGGAAGAATCTGTCTCAAATGCCGAAATCCTTTGTGGAAATTCTTGTGCCATCTTTGCAGTCCTGAACTCAGTAATTCTACTTTTGCCTTTGAAAAAACCCAAATCTTTGACCAGGGCATTTAACTCAGGTTGAATTATCAGATGAGGTCATAAAGTCTTCAAAATCTGTATCAGCATAAGTGTTGTTTTCCATTCTTGGCTCAAGCGTCATGGCATCTTGGTCTCCCTCCTCTGGACTCCATGTCTCTGGTAGCTTCAGTACTGGATGTCAATTGTCATGCGACACAGATCTCATGGCTGAAGGGAGACTGAGGTATTCAATGATTTCTTGATTTTTAGCAGAGAAATCAGACAGACTGACACATAATCGTTCTTCTCATCAGACAGTGAACACATTGACTTCTAGTGCATGTTGCACAACAAAAATGAGGAGCCCAGACTTTGTATTGGTCACCAATTTTACACTTAAAGTAGAATTCAGGTTTTCCTAAAAAGAGGATTCATGCTTCATCTTTCAGACAGAAGCATAGAAACATAGAAAACCTACAGCATAATACAGGCCTTTCAGTCCACTATGCTATGCTGAACATGGACTTATATTAGAAATTACCTAGTTACCCATAGACCTCTATTTTTCTAAGCTGTATGTACCTATCTAAGAATCTCTTAAAAGACCCTATTGTAGCTGCCTCCACCACTGTTGCTGGCAGCCCATACCACACACTCACCACTCTCTGCATAAAAAATACTTACCCTGGACATCTACTGCTCTATCTTCATCAAGCGTTTAGCCACATCCTCAAAAAAAAATTAAATCATGCTCATAGGGCACCACCTTTGACAAAGTTGTCCTGACCCATTTAGCTCTATAGTTGCCACAGATATAACAGAAAGTAATGTGGCTATTCCAACAATGGTGAGACATTTTGCTATCATCAATACTCTTGAAAATACAATTAATTTTTTATAATGAGTACACACAATTTGCTTTGAGTATACAGCATGTGCATCGATGTGATCACAAATTGATATCCATGTAAATAGAATGGTGTGTGTGTGATGCTTTTGCAGTCTTTTTAAAACCTGTCCTGCCATGCAGCTCTACCAAGTCTAAGCATGAACAGCCATGCCTGGACAAGGTAGAAAACTTTTCCACTTACATTACAATTGACTTGAATTACGAACTAAAACAATAACTACAAGTGATTTCAAAAAAATGGTGTATGATAGGGAAATTTCATGGTGATTTTCATGATCAACAGCCCAAAATCCATAAATATCACCCGAAGTATTCAGGAAGCAAACTCCTTCTTGTCCAGTGTAATAGAGAAGCACAATCTGGGGAAGGGTACAAGGCCATCTCAAAGGCACTGAACAGAGCTCAGTGTAGTCCTTCGTGAAAAGGTGGAAAACATGAAACCACAACCACTGCATAAGTCAGGCTGCCCTCTAAACTTGGGCATCAGAGAAGAATGACACTCCTAAAAGAGGCTACCGTGACGTCAACAGTCACTCTGAGTGAGCTACAGAAGTTTGTGGCTGCAACTGGAGATGAAGCTCATGGTTCCACAATCTCCAAGGCCTTGCTCACAAAGGGTATTTACAGTATGGAAGAATGGGAAGGAAGAAACCTTGACTTAAAAAAAAGCATATCCTTGCCCATAAAGCCACTGCAAAGCATCGCTTAGAAGATACATTAAAGGTGTGGAAGAAGGGCTTGTGGTCTGTTGAAACTAAAGTGGAACATTTTGGCTTTAACACTAAGCAGTATGTGTCGTGTAAATCTAATACTGCACATCAGCCGGGTAACAACCTACATCCTGTAATGTAATTATGTTGTGGAGTTGTTTTTCGCAGTAGGGACTGGGAATCTGTTCAGGAATGTCGAGAAGGTGAATAATGCTAAATACAGAAAGCTTCTGCCAGAAAACATAAACTGGGGAGAAAGTTGGTCTTTCAGCAGGCAAAGACCAAAAGCACACAGCTAGAGCAACCGTGAGGTGGCTGTAAATGAAGAAAATTTATGTCCTTGAGTGGCCTAGTTAGTCCTGAAATTAACCTGATTGAACATCTCTGGCAAGACCTCAAGATTGCCATTCACTGCCGCTCTCTATTTAACCTGACACATCTTGAGCAATTTTGCAAGGAGAAATGGGCAAGTCTTATTCCATCACACTGTGCAAGTCTTATCCAGAAAGACTACCACTGTAACAGCTGTGAGAGGTGGTTCTACTAAATACTTAGAAAAGGTGGATGAATAAATTTAAATTGCTGACATTTCAGTTTTTGATTTTTTTAGTTTTTCATGCTTTACAATTTACCCTATGTTTTGGTGCTCCAGTGTGGAAAAGAAAAGAGCATATGAATCACAAAAAAAAATCTCTGTTAAATTGATCAAAATCCCTGGTTATTATACTCATTTATGTGAACAAAGAGCTGGAGGCTGAATATTTTTCCAGAACACAGCAACTGCAGGACATGCAAAACTCGTAGTTAATTTTAGCTCTTTCCGTTGGAACAGAGATCCACACAGCCCTTCCAAGTGAAGCAGCAATTCTCTCGAACTTCTTCCAGTCTGGTGTATTGCCTTCAGAGTTCACAACATAACCTTATCAACATTGGAGAAACCAAACACAGCTTGAATGACCCTTCTGTGGAAACTGAGCTTCCAGCGACCTACTACGTTAATATCTCAAAGAAGAGAAGATTTGCAAATGCTAGAAATCCAAGTAACATGCACAGAATTCTGGAGGAACTCAGCAGGCCAGCCAGCATCTGTGGGAAAGTATAGTCAATGTTTCGGGCTGAAACCCTTCATCTCATGCTTTTCCCACAATGACTTCACAGTCTGTGACCTCCTGCATTGTTACATCAAAGCCCAAAACAAGCACAAGGAACAATACATCATCTTTTGTTTGGGCCTACAATCCTCAATATTACATCATCTAACTTCAGGTAACTTACTCTTTTTTGTTGCTTGCATCAGGAATTGTCATTTTTACCTCCTATCACCCTGGGCTTGTCCTTGCAGACCGAACTATACAACACCACCCTCATGTTACAACATCAGCAACACATTATAAAGACAAAGGAGTTTAACTGCCTCTCTATGACCACATTATTTCACCATTTCAGAGAAATTCTCTAATGCATAGGTGTCCCTCTCTCACAATCTTGAAGATTCCAGACCTGAACTGTTTCACTTTCCACAGATGCTGTCTGGACTGCTGAGTTTCTTCAATATTTTGTGATTTTATTTCATATTTCTACCATCTGCAGGAGTTTCGATTTTCATCAGCAAAGTGAATGTTTATTGGGTATCAGGTCAGGGGTTCCAGCCCACAGGGTTGTCAATCAAACAATTTTGTCCCAAAGAAATATCACCTGACTATTAGAACTGGTGTTATGTCTGTCAACAATTCTCCAACTGATCAAACTAAATGGATAAAGAGATGTCATCCCTTTATTTTGGTACATGTTTTGCTTTGCTAGGACAATAAATAATAACATGAATTTTTATCTGTCAGCTAAAATAAAATTTCAATAATCTTAAGTTAAAATTTGGGATAGAACTTGTCAAAATGACATAAAATTCTTCAAGTAAAAAAAAGGAGTTTTCCATGATGAATTACTTGTCCACACTTCAGCTAGGCCTCTATTAGCTCATGTTGTCTGGTGTTATTTAATTCGAGTCTTGAATACAACATACAACCTGAATGAGTGACAGTGTGTTTGGACCCGTGGTACTCTCTGTGACATTGAGAGCTAGTGACATTAATTGGTGAAAAATGATAATTCTGTGGGTGCTTCGATTTGTGTCCTGTTGAACAAAGTTTTTATTACCGACCACTAAGGTCACATGAGAGCTACAAACGCCAATGCACAAAAAATTGCAGGAATATCAATGATGCCATTGTGGGAGAATGGGAAACATTGATTTTGGCTGAGTGCCTTGCATAACCTTGTACATTTTGATTTGAAACCTTTTGGATAATATGACAGTTTTCCAGTCAATGTTTTTACCACCATGTCAAATCCATGTATAGATTAATTGGAACAGTAACAAGAAAAATCAAGCTGCCTTCCCAAAGAGGCTGTTTTAGAAACTTTAAAGCAGGCATGAAAATCAGTCCCACCTTTAACGCCAGTTCACAAGTCGGAATGGCTTTAGTTGTATTGCCATTCACTTCAATGGTCTACATTTTGTAACACACCTGAGTCACTTGCAGAACCAACTGGGAGTCCTGCTGGAAAGATCTCATAATGAAGATGATCAAATACGTTGCACTCAATTAGATGTATTTCCTTTGCAGTATTTCAATTAAATTAAATTAATATGCAAATAGATAGATGTCACAGCCCTTTTCCATTTACTTTTGTATACAAATTGTGAAATTAAACTTGAGCTTATAACTCTCATCAAATTTCAGTGCAATGTGAAGGGAGTTCTAGACATTGGAAATGGTTTCTCTCAGATGAGAACTGAAATCAATATTCACTGTCACCCCTCAAGCAAATATCTATTTTCAGGAAGAGTAGGGAGTTCTGTCCAGTGCTTTGCTTTATATTTATCCATTAGCAATTGTCAATGGAACAACTGACTACATGGCTCAGGTCTCTTGCATCCAAATGCTACTCGATAATGATTCCTGTCCACCAGAGTGTGAATATCTGTGGTGCATATAATCCTTAAATTACTGAATGAAAAATCTAAAGTCCAAATTTAAAGTCTGCACCATGGCAACAATGGAACTTAAATTTAGCAAGTAAGAATTTCAAATAAAACTATCTGATACTAATGGTGTCCACAAAACTACCAGTTTATAAGTCCTAATAATTAGGAGCAGGAGTAGGCCACTCAGCCTACTAATTTGATTGTAACTTAAAATGCACACTTCCATCTACCCATAGTTACCTTCACCCCTACATTTGCTGAGAATTGTTCTAAAGAAATTCACTGCTTGCACCACTATTTATGGAAAAAGAGCTCTAAAAACTCAAGGAAAAGATTCGTCTCATCTCAGTATTAAAAGGGGACACCTTACTTTTAAACAGCAACCACAAGTTCTAAGTGTTCACACATGAAGAAGTAGCTTCTCAACATCTATCCTGTCAGAAAGCTTCTCATATGTTTCAATCATGTTCCCTTTCTGAACTTTTAAACTGATGAGCTACCTATCCAAACTTGCCTTATGAGACAAACCATCCATTCAAGGTACCAGTCCAATAAAACTTCTCTCCCTTTGCCTCCAACACATTTGCAGACTCACTTAAATTCACTAATTAGTTCACTAATGCTATTCAGGGAAAGACAATAGCAACTTTTCTCTGCTGTATTCCAAGTATTCGGACATTTATTTATTTATTGAGATACAGCACAGAATGTCAAGCCCGCTGCCTGACAATCTCCAATTTAATCCTAGTCTAATCACGGACAATTTACAATGACCAATTAACCCACCAACCAATGCCCTTGGACTGTGGGAGGGAACCAGAACAACTGGAGGAAACCCATGGGGAGAACGTACAAACCCTTTACAGGCAGTGGTGGGAAATGTACCCAGGTCACTGGTACCGTAAAGCGTTGTTCTAATCAGTACGCTAATGTGCTGCCCCATGGTTGTTTCTTGAATGTCCAAGTAAATTAGTTTTACAAGTTCACCAGTACAAAGTGAACAATACACAGTATGCACAAGGATATCTGCAGATGCTGGAAATACAAGCAACACACACAAAATGCTAGTGGAATGCAGCAGGCCAGGCAGCATCTATAGGGAGAAGCACTGTCGACGTTTCAGGCTGAGACTCTTCGTCAGTACTCAATAAAGCCTGAAACATTGACATTGCTTCTTCCTATAGATGCTGCCTGGCCTGCTGCATTCCACCAGCATTTTGTGTGTGTTGCTTGCAATACGCAGTATGCTAGTCCATCTCCATAAATCTAGATCCTGAAAAATGAGTGTTTAGTCCACATGAAAGGCCTAATCCAGAAATGTCCCTGCCACCATCCCACCAGCTCTTCCTTCACCACAACCATCCATTACCATTCAGAGGGAATCATCAATTATTTGGGCCAGCTGGTGGCCCAATGGCATCAGCGCCAGACTTCGGAGCGAAGGCTCCTGAGTTCAAGTCCAAGTCGGGCCACCTCCGGCATGCTTTCCATCCATGCCAGGTTGAGCATCAAGCTAGCCACTCGGTCTCAACAAAAAAGGCTCGAGTCAGGAGCGATCATAGCGCGACCTGGTTAATCTGAAAGGAGACCAATCCTGACAACACGTGCCAGACAAGAATGGCTGCCTGTCTGGTGCGACACGCTAAAAAAAAGATCAATTCTGTGTGTATGTACAATATTGTTGATTAAGTTCAGCAGTGCTGCTTGAGTAAAGTCTTTTTCCAAACCTTGCAGCAAGTAACATCACCTGTGTCGGTGACTGCAGAAGTTTCAACAGAACAGTTGTTACTTCTGGATGATCCCAGGCAGCACGGTAACGTGGTGCTTAGCCCAAAGCTTTACAGTACCAGCAACCTGAGTACAATTCCTGCCACTGCCTGTAAGGAGTTGGTGTGTTTTCTTCACGAGTGAATGGGTTTCTTCTGGGTGCTCTGGTTTTTTCCCACAGTCCAAAGACGTACCTGTTGATAGGTTAATTGGCCACTGTAAGTTGCTCTATGATTAGGCTAGGATTAAATCGGGGGATTGCTGGGCAGCATGTCTCAAAGGGCCAGAAGGGCCTGTTCCATGTCATATCTCAAAGATAAACAGAAGTATATATCAGAGACAATTGCAGTATGATATAGAGAAAGAGCCAAGTTGCCATAGAGCAGGGCACCTGTCTGAAGAGGGAGTGAGAAGGGTAAAACCCAAAGCAGGAAATTCAAAACACCAAGGCTGTTGATGGACTATCTCTCCTGTGTACACCTGGACAAACAAAGGTCCTTAAGAAAATCTGTTTCCCAAAGGAAATGGGTGGAGAATTGCCACATGCTGCAGTCAGCTCCATAAGTTCAGAGCAGGGTTAGAACTTCATTGCCAATGTCAGTAAGGAGGGAGACAGCTGTTGTATTTACTTACCTGAGCCAATGGTGTTGCTCATTTTCAAGACGGTGGAATTTAGCTCTATCTCCTGCAGAAGAGAACCACATGGAGCAAGCAGCTTTACTGACATTACAAAATAGCCCATGTAATCTGCTGGAGCTAGATTATTGGTGTCCCCTCCACAACTATTGGGATAACAAGACTTTGTACCAGTAGTCTGTGCTTGGGGCTAGACTTTAGAATTTCCTTTGCTGTGCCAGGTTTTGTGCCAGGCTCTTGATTATGGTATGGTAGAAGTTGGAATGTATATTACTTAGCAGTGTGTAGTGTGTTTGGAAGATGCAATCATGGTTGAACAACAGCTAGCATGCGCAGGCTGTGTAATATGGCTATAAGCCTTCAGATGGGGATGTGTGTGAGAATCTGAGGAGGAAACAATTGATAGAGGAGAAGAGGGGGATATGATCAACTGACCATTGCTTGATGTTATTGGTACAAATAGTGGTTTATGGTCACTGAGCTTAACACAACAGCATAGACAATGGAGTCGTTGCTTCATAGCATGAAAAAAACAGGTTCAATCCTGAACTGGACGGCTGTCTGTGTGAAGATTGTACATTGTTACTGTGGCTGCATGAGCTTCTCCTGGGTGATCACAAAAATATACAGGTTGTAGGGTTAGCTGACTTCTCCAAATAGGTGCTAATCTGGAGGTGGAGAGCTGATGGTAGTGAAAGGACAACAGGTTTCAGTGAGAATTCAAGGTGAATGCAATTGCCTTCTGAGATGGCATAAACACAATGGAGCAACATGGCCTCTTATTTGTAAGGGCATATGGGAATATATGGAGTAAAGTCATTAAATTGTACATCAATAGTCTCTGCACTGATCTCACTGACTGGCTCCGTAGCTGATCACTTTGCATCCCCCATAGACCCTGATGGGTGGAGGACATCCTTTCTCCTCAAGCTCTAGAGCTTTTGCTGGAAATCTGCAAACCTTCTTTCACTTCTTTCCACTAACAGGATGCCTTCCAGCCGTTTGCTCATAACACACTCCCTGCTCCTTGGTAATATATTGTCACATCAAGTCAAGTCATTTTTACTGCCATTTCAACCGTAACTGCTATGTACAGTACATAATAAAAATGAGACAACGTTTTTCAGGACCATGGTGATACATGACACAGTACAAAAACTAGACTGAACTAAGTAAAAAAAAACAACACTGAGAAATTAAAAACAACTACACTAGACTACAGACCTACACAGGACTGCATAAAGTGCACAAAATAGTGCAGGCATTACAATAAATAATAAATAGGGCAAGAGGGTAGTAATGTGTCAGTCCAGGCTCTGGGTATTGAGGAGTCTGATAGCTTGGGGGAAGAAACTGTTACATAGTCTGGTTGTGAGAGTCCGAATGCTTCGGAGCCTTTTTCCCAGGCGGCAGGAGGGAGAAGAGATTGTATGAGGGGTCCATGGGGTCCTTCATAATGCTGTTTCCTTTGCGGATGCAGCGTGTAGTGTAAATGTCCGTGATGGCGGGAAGAGAGACCCCGATGATCTTCTCAGCTGACCTCACTATCTGCTGCAGGGTCTTGCGAACTGAGATAGTGCAATTTCCGAACTAGGCAGTGATGCAGCTGCTCAGGACGCTCTCAATTCAACCCCTGTAGAATATGATGAGGATGGGTGGTGGGAAATGGACTTCCCTCAGCCTTCGCAGGAAGTAGAGACGCTGCTGGGCTTTCTTTGATGTGGAGCTGGTGTTGAGGGACCAGGTGAGATTCTCCGCCAGGTGAACACCAAGAAATTTGATGCTCTTAACGATCTCTACTGAGGAGCCGTCGATGTTCAGTGGGGAGTGGTCGGTCCATGCCCTCCTGAAGTCAACAACCATCTCTTTTGTTTCGTTCACATTAAGAGACAGGTTGTTGGCTCTGCTCCAGTCCATTAGCCACTGCACCTCCTCTCGGTAAGCTGATTCATCGTTCTTGCTGATGAGACCCACCACAGTCATGTCATTGGTGAACTTGACGATGTGGTTCGAGCTGTGTGTTGCAGCACAGTCGTGGGTCAGCAGAGTGAACAGCAGTGGACTGAGCACACAGCCATATTGTGTTGCTGTGGAGAGGGGCGTGGTCGACAGCCCACCCTGCATTTCTAATGAGCAGTACTGTTTATTGTTCTTGTGTTAAAATGCTTTTGTGGGATTATGGTGGGAAGCTCCAGTTCATTTATTGTTACATTTTAGCTTGGGTTGTACAGTTATTCTCTTGTGTATTTGTGGGTCACCCAGACCGCAACCGGGGTATGTGATGGTCACCTCCCCTATCTGGTAAGGCTGGTTGGGTTCTCTCTCTGGGTCATGATGCCTGGTCTGTTCTGTGTCTATTCTGTTGCTGAATTCAATGAGCTTCCTCATCGGACATTATGGTCCAAATGCTTGCCACATTGGTGTCAGGAGAGGGATGCGAGATCGACAAGATTGAAGAGCTACGACGTCAGATAGAATGCCTTAAAGCCCAGGGAATAAGCCGAGGGATCAAGCAGTATGCCTTTCCCGCACCCATGGGCAGAGCTCATGAAGACGGGACATGGATGGAGGACGTGGGAACCAAGCATCATGCCTTTCAAGAGAGCCCTGAAGGAGCGAGCATGCCTAGGCTCCCCAAACCTGGGGACAGAGCGGAGTGCATCACTCGCCTCCGGAGAACCCAAGACATTGTAGCCATGGAAGAATGAACACCCTGGCAGATACTGCAGGAGCAAGAGGAAGATCAAGTGGCCTCGAAGATTTGTGCCTCAAGGCCTACCCTGAAGCTCCCCAGATATGACGGTACCAGCCGCTTGGAGCCGTACCTGGCACAAGTCAAGCTTGCTGCATTGCACAACCGGTGGAGCCCCACCGAGACGGCGCTGGCATCTTGCCCTGGCATTGGAGGGAGATGCTATGCAGCCCCTCCTTGACCTAACACCAGCGGAGCAGTGTGATTACAGGGCACTGGAGCAGTGTTTCGAGCAGAGGCCGTGGGTGGAAGCAATGAGGGAAGAACAGTGCAGCAGATGGCGCTGTGTATGGGAGAAAACTTGGGGGTGCTTGCAGCAGTTCTCCACCGCTGTGCTCAGTATGGCTACCCCGAGTTCCCTCCCGTGGCCCAGGAAGAGTCTGCCCTCCACGCCTTTGTAAAGGCGCTGACGCTAGAGTGCCTTTGGCAGCATGTTCACCTGTCAATGCCATTATCGCTGGAAGACGCACTGGCCAAGGCCGAGGGGGCAGAAGCAATTTTAGCCTCCGAGGCATTCCAGCATCCCCCGCATCCCGCGAGCCCGGGCTTGTGTCACTGAGGCGGAGGAGGAAACTGACAAGGAGGAGCCCACGATCCAACCAGCGCTGCGCTGACCCCACTGCCTGCCATGAAATGACCTCTGCTATTGGTGCGGTGAGGTAGGTCGTTTGGCCCAGGACAGCCCCACACCGGCACCAGGCACAGCTCAGAGCAGCCATTGGGAAATGCTGAGCGGGCAGTGTCACCCGAATCCTCCAGCAGAATCCCACTGTTATTGCCCCTCTGGGTGGGTCGTTTGGGTGAAGAGCGAGGCTTATACATGGACCGTGTGGTGGAGAGCATCAGATGCATGCGTTGGTGGACACGGGGTCAACCATCACCATCATCGATCCAAGTGTTCTCCCCAACACGCACCAGCCATCCCTTCCTGGGTGGACAACGATGGCGGTCCAACTGGCTACAGTCACCGGAGACTGTGCAGTGATGCGAGGGAAGAGGGGTCCGCGCATCGCTGTGGGGTGGGGGAGGAGGGAATAATGTGATTGCTTGTGAGATCCAGTTGGAAAATATGGAAGTTATGGAAACTATGGAGGTTAGTGTCCATGATGGAGCTGGCTAAGAAAAGGTGCTTGAAAAATAAAAATGTCTCATTTTTCAATTACCTAACTCGAATTTTCCATGATTTTTAATTCCAGTAAATATTTAATTTAACAAGTGAATCTAATGCACTTCATTTTACAATGTAGTTACCTATTATTATTTCTCTGCTGATTTTAGACCTTGCATTTCCGATGTTCAGTTTCAGGATTTGAAACCACTGCAGCATAGATAACATTCTGCTATTTGTGTCTCTGTTCACTGTAGCTTGGCCATCACATTCCCGCCTGCTGGCACACTGATTTATAAAAAGGTTCAAATGCAGGGGCAGCCATTCATTGTTCATTCCTCATTAATTTCAAACTGAGTCTGTTTCAAACACATTGCTTAGTGGATCAGGAGTCAAACTAAGGCCTGTCCAAGTCAAGACACTAAAGCACAGTAGTGGCCTGATGGGGTTTCAAATAACAATCCTGTAGTTTCATTTCAAATTTTACTTACATTTTAGTTTAATTCCAGAAAAATTTTAATTAACTGAATTTAATCACCACAGCTGCTATGGAGTGATTTGGATTCAGGCATCTGGATTGCATGCCCAGTAATTTGCCCACCAAATTTATACTTTATGCCAACACACATTGTCTTCATGCTTTGAATGCCTGTAACTTTTTTTTTATTTGAAAAATAATAAGGCATGACAATGAATATTGTCACCTGTGGAGGTGACATTACCCATCATGCCTCTGAACACTGGAACACTGACAGAAAGTCTGCGACAAAAGCAACCTCTATCTACAAGTATTTTTCATAGCAGTCTCACAGTATTGAGGATATTTTGCTTCAACTACAGTTTTGTGCATTCTGTGTTAGCCAATTAGTCTAATATGGAAGCTGAAGCCTCTTCCACCGATGGGACTGCTTGTGTTTGAGGTGTTTAGGTAGTTGGTGAGATGATCCTTTTAATAATTTTTCAGAGCTTCTACGTTCACTGCATATGCGGCCTCGATATTCTAAATAGCACTCCAAATGACCCTTTTCCATTTTGAATTAACATAGGCCAGGGATTCCCAGGAGTCAGTGAGTAAGTTGAAAATTATGAAAGAGTCTATGAGCACACCCTTGAATTTCTTTCTTTTTCCACCCACTTATTAATTACTTACAAAGCCTGGCATTGTTAACCTATTTCAGAGGCCTAGTAATGGGCTTGTGAACATTGTGCCTATCTGAACATTCAAGCCATGGGAGAGTATTCTAAAATCTAATTTGCTTCTTCTTCCAGTGAACTTACATCCACAGTGAAGTGTTTTGAGAGGCTAGTGATGAGCCTATCAACTCCTGCCTGAGAAGAGAATTGGATCCACTGCATTTGGTCTACGGGCACACAGGTCCACAGTGGTCCACTATGTTGGCTCTTCACTCAACCCTGAAACATTTGGTCAGCAAAGATACATGCATCAGGATACTCTCTATTGACTACAGCTTCGTGTTCAATACTATCATCCCTTCAAAATTAAACACTATGATTCAGGACTGTGGCTGCAAAACCTCCTTGTAGAATTGGATCTTTGGCTTCCTTACTTCCAAATCCCAGTCCATTCAGATTGGCAACCTCTCCTTCAATATTTCCATCAGCACAAGTGCATCACAAGTCAGTATGCTTAGCCCCCTGCTCTACTCAATTTGATTGCAGACTGCTTTATTATTTCTTAAGTGGAATCAAAAGAAAGTGAATTCAATTTCAGCATAAGTGGTTGAATTAAAGAAATTGTCCAAGCATTGTCAGTCTAGTGATGGGATTAATGATGCACTGAGACATCATTAAGCTTGTGGAATTGTACAAGAAAGCATTCAAAAGCAGCTCCTAACTGAAGCACAGCTCACTTTTAAAAGAACAGTTGAAATCACTGTATCAATGGAATAGGCATCCCGAAATGCAATTGGGTTACAGTCGGGAATGAAAGCGAACATGGACAAAATTGCAAAGTCTAACAAAAACAAGTCTGGCCAAACAAATTGTGTTACTTTTGATGCAAGGGCTCACATCCTACAGACCAATGCTGATTTAAGGACAAAACTTGCAAATAAAATGAAATAAAGTAGAATAGAAAAAAGAGCAAGGTGGGCAGACAAAAATAAATGGACTGCATAAGGAAGAAAAAAAATGAAATGTCAATTTGCAGCTTCTAGAAGAGTACTAATCTGCTGTTGATGAAAAATCTGATAATGATGAGAATGATGCATGTCTGAGTAGCCTTGAGTTTTATAATGTGAAAACTAACGAGAGACATACAGCTTACACAAGAAGTGAACAGCAAATTAATTAAAATGGAATTGGACACTGGCTCAGCTGTTTCAGTCATTCCACAAAATGAGTTTGAACAGCAATATTTCAAAAATATTGAACAGAAGTCAACAGATATCTAACTATGAACTTATACTGGAGAAAAGATAACTCCCGTAGGAATGGCATCTTTAATAGTGAAACACAACAACTTACAAGCTACATTGGGTTTGTATATGGTAAAAGCAGAAGAGCCAGCATTGTGGGGATGTGATTGGCTGAGAGAACTATAAGTTGATTTGACATCCATCCTCCATTTGCATGCCATATCCCCTGCAATAGAGACAACTAAAAGACAATTTAGAAAGACACTGGATGCTGCCACAGCAGTGTTCAAGGATGACATTGGAAAACTCAAACATATCAATGGTAAAATAGTGACAAATGAAAATGCAACACCCAAGGTTTACAAAGCCAGTCCAGTTCCTTATACCATCTGTGATAAAGTAGCCAATGAGCTAGATCCCATGGAGGCTGAAGGAATTCTTTCTAATGTTGTGTGGAGCCAATGGGCAGAAACTGTGGTCCCAGTAACCAAATACGATGGGTCTGTCAGGATCTGTGATGAGTCACCATCAACCTAGTACTACAAGCATGTAGATCTAAACCCACTGCCCAAGGTAAAAGATATCTTTGCAGAAGATTTTGGAGGGAAACACTTCAGCAAAGTGGACTTACCTTAGCCCTATCTACAGACAGAGATGGAAGAAAAGACCAGAGCGTTTCTCACTATAAATACCCACAAAGAGCTTTAGCACGAAAATAGGCTCATTTTTGCAGTAGCAGTCCGACAGAAAGTTATGGACAAGGTGCTGCAAGGCTGCCCGGGGACTCAGTATTACCTGGATGACTTCATTGCTACTGGAGAGGATGATGAGGATCATCTACAAAATCTCAAGATAGTGTGGAAACACGCAAGCTTAAATTTCAGGTAGGGGGATGTGTGGATATATTTGTTTATATAGTATTTCACTAATATTCAAGTAATATTATAAATATATTGTTTGTTTAAATAGTTGTTGATGAGTGTATCCCCACAAAATCTTTCAGAGTATTCCCCAATAAGAAGTCCTGAATGAAGCTTGAGATCTGCAACCTACTGAGAGCCAGATGAGAGGCATTCACGTCCAGTGACCAAGTACGTTAACAGAGGTCTAGATGGGATCTCAGGAAAGCCATTTCATGGGCAGTGGTAAATGTAGACTAAATTTGAATCACCAAAGTATGTTTGACAGTTCTGGCAAGGTTTCAATACTATCACCACTTAAAAAGTTAAATCAAACAACACAGAGGACTGCAGGGCTTCACTTCCAGAAGAGCTCAATGCCTTCCCTGCTCACTTTAACCATCAAAGCGTGGAAGAACCTTCAAAAACTCCCACAGCCCCCGATGATCCTATGAATTCAGTCCCTGAGACTGATGTGTGATCAGCTTTCAAGAGGGTGAACAGAAGGAAAGCATCAGGGTAGTTCATATCGACTACAGCTCAGCATTCAATTTCATTATGGTATGTACTACAAAGGAAACATTTAAAATATGGGATAGTCCTTTTTTGATATCCATATATCTAACTGTCTCATCTCTTTCTTTCTCTCTCTCCCTCCCTCCCTCCTCCATCTCCCTCTCTCTCCCCTCCTTCCCTCTTCCCCTCTCCTTTCTTCTCATGACTCCGAAATCTGTCAGCTTATTTGTGATATTTTGTTGAATAAAGAGACTAATTCGTATCTACCAGTACTTTTCTATGGTGACTTTGTTCACTCTACAACAGTCTCAATATCTCTGTGCAATTGGATCCTCACACACTCATGGACCCCAGTCCATTCAGTTTGGCAAGAACATCTTTGAATGTTGTTGCTTGCTTCTACTGTTTGCATGATTTGTGCTTTTTTCTCTTGAGCAGCAGGTGTTGGTATTTTTTATTATTTTTTAAAATTGGGATGTTTCAGTTTTCTTGCCTTGTTGCTACCTGTAAGCAAACAAATCTTACGCCTGTATAATGTACACATTCTTTGGTAATAAATGTACATTGGAACTTGAATATCCCCTCCATGATCTTCGGCAACACTAGGCTGTGTGCTTAGCCTCCTGTTCCACTCACTTTACACTGCATGTCAAAGCCCATCTCCGATGCCTAATTCAAGTTTGCTGATGACACCACAGTTGTAGTTCAAATCAAGGTTGGTGATGAATCAGCATATAGGAGGCAGATTGAAAATCTGCCTGAGTGGTGCGATAACAACTCTTCCTCAACATCAGCAAAACCAAGGAGCTGATTATTGACATCAGGAGAAGGAAACCAGAGATTCCTGAGCCACTCCTCATTAGAGGAACAGAGGATCAGCTACTTTAAATTCTGCGGTGTTATTATTTCGGTGGAGCTGTCCTGGTCCAGTATGTGAGTGCAATTATTAGTAGTTCAGCGTATTTTGACTGGCTGCAGCACAGTCTGGTCTGGAAACACCAGTGCCATTGAATGGAAAATCATACAAAATGTGGTAGGTATGACCCAGTCCATTATAGATGAAACCTTCCCATCATTGAGCACATCTACGTGGAGCCTCATCACAGGAAAGCAGCATCCATCATCAATGATCCCCAACAGCCAGGTCATCCACTCTTTTCACTGTTGCCATTGGGAAGAAAATACAAGAGCCTAAGGACACACACTGCCAGGCTCAGGAACAACAATTGCACTGTCAGATTCTTGAACCAAAGGGCACAACTTCACTCAACATCACTTGCCCATCTCTGAAATATTCCCATTGACTTTCTTTCAAAGACTCTTCATCTCATGTTCTTGATATTTATTGATTAATTATTTATTATCAGAGTCAGGTTGAATATTATTGGCATAAGTTGTGAAATGTGTTAATTTTGTGGCAACAGTACATTGCAATACATGAATACAGAGAGAAAAAAGAAAAATTGAATTGCAGTAAATATATATATTAAATAGTTAAATTAAATAGGTAGTTCAAAAATAGGAGATAAAAATGTTGTGAGGTAGTGTTCATGGTTCAATGTCCATTCAGAAATTGGATGGCAGAGGAGAAGAAACTGTTCCTGATCATTGAGTCTGTGCCTTTAGGCTTCTCTACCTCATTCCTGATGTAGCAATGAGAAGAGGTCATGTCCTGGGTGGTGGAAGCGCTACTGATGGACACTCCCTTTCTGAGGCACAGCTACTCGAAGATATCCTGGATACTACGGAGCGTAGTGCCCATGATGGAGCCTTCTAATTTCTGATTTTACAACTCTGTGCAGCTTACTTTGATCCTGAGCAGTAGCCTCCCCCCCACAATCCCCCATACCAGATGGTGATGCAGACAGTCAGGATACTCTCCAGGGTACATCTGTACATATTTGCGAGTGTTTTTGGTGACATAACAAATTTCCTCAAGCTTCTAGTGAAATATAGCCACTGTCTTGCCTTCTTTATAGCTGGATCAATATGTTGGTTCTCCAGGTTAGGTTCTCAGAGATATTGACCCAGGAACTTGAAATTACTCACTCTCTTCACTTCTGATCCCTCTATGAGGTGTGGTGTCTGTTCCCTCATCTTACCCATTCTGAAGTCCACAGTCAGTCCTTGGTCTTACTGATATTGAATGCAAGTATAAGGTTGTTGCTGCGACACCCACTCAACCAGCTGGTATACCTTGCTCCTGTACACTCTCTCATTACCATCTGAGATTTTGCCAACAATGATTATACCATCAGTAAAATTTATAGATGTCTTTTGGACTGTGCCTAGCTACAAAGTCATGGGTGAAGAAAGAATAGAGCAGTAGACTAAACACACATGCTTGAGGTGGGCTAGTATTGATTGACAGCGAGGTGGAGATGTTATTTCCAATCCACATCCTCTTTGGTTAGGAAGTTGAGAATCCAGTTGCAGAGGGAGATACAGAGGCCCAGGTTCTGGAACTTTTCAAACAGAATTTAAGGAATGTTTGTATTAAATGCTGAACTGCAGTCAATAAATAGCATCCTGGCATAGCCATTTGTATCGTCCAGATGATCTAAGACTGATTGAAAAGCCTGTGAGACTGCAACCACTGTAGACCTATTGTAGACAATAGGCAAATTGTAGTGGGTTCAGGTCCTTGCTGAGGCAGAAACTGATTAAAGCCGTAATTAACCTCTCAAAGCATGTCATCACTGTAGATATGAGTGCAACTGGATGATAGACGTTAAGGCAGCTCACCGTCTTCTTCTTGGGCACCGGCATTGTTGGTGTCCTTTTGAAGCAGATGGGAACTTCCAACTGTAACAATAATACATTGAAAATGTCTTTTATTATTATTATTATTAATTCTTCTTTCTTTTTCTATTTGCACATTTGTTGTCTTTCGCACACTGGTTGTCTGCCCTGTTTGTGCAGTCTTTCATTGATTTTATTACGTTTATTTAGATTTATTTGGTATGCCCACAAGAAAATGAATCTCACGATTGTATATGGTGACATATATGTGCTTAGATAATAAATTTACTTTGAATCTTGAACTTGGAAAATATTGCAGAGATGCCATTGTTGGTATTCTAGTTTGATGCCTTTTGCCAGTAGTCTGAGTCCCGGAAACATATGGGAGACAGTGAACACTATGTGCCAGGTCTTTATTTTTCAATTAACAAGGAGCAGAGTTAGCTTCCTGACAAAATTTACCACAACCTTCATCATTGCCTTTTGCCAAGAGGTGGTTCATGAGATATGGGAAGTGGTCAGTGTTCATTGTCAGAAGGCAGTGTGGTACATAAGGGACAGATTAGCAGAGAATTTCTGTCAGGCATTTAGAGTGTCATTTGAAATCTCGGGTCGTAAAAGCCCTCAACAAGTGTTAGAAGAAACACACCATTCCCAAACCATCATGCCTCCCAACACAAACTCTCACATCTGTGGATGGGACTTCAGGTTCCATATGAGGGTCATTGGCCAATTCAGAATGCACAAAACTATAGTTGAAACAAATCATCCTCAATCCTGTGGGACTGCCTATGAGGAAACAAGTGAATATCCTTTAACAAATTTGTAGAATGAGGTTGCTGAGTTTCTGACAGTGCTTAGAGGCATGATGAGTAATGAGACATTTCCATAACACAACTGAGTTGCAATGTACTTAACAAACTTTCCCTTTATGACAACAAACAAATGAGCTGGTCATTGACTTCAGTAACATGCTCCTGTTTATATCGACAGTGTTCAGGATGAGAGGGTGAAGAGCTTCAAATTTCTAGGAGTGAACATCACTAATAACCTGTCCTGGTCCAACCTGTGGATATCATGCCAATGAAGCTCACCAAAGCTTCCAGTTCCATAGGATGCTAAATAAATTTTGTCCATCTGCATTGACCTTCACCAATTTTTATTGATGCACCAAAAAAACTGCAGAGAGTTGTGGACACGCTCAACACATTACTGAAACCAGACAACACACACAAAATGCTGGAGGTACTCAGCAGGCCAGGTAGCATCTCTGAAAAAGAGTAAACATCAGGACTGATGAAGGGTCTCAGCCCAAAATATTGACAGTTCACCTTTTTCCCAGAGTTGCTGCATGGACCGCTGAGTTCTTCCAGCATTTTGTTTATGTTGCTTAGATTTCCAGCATCTGCAGATTTTCTTTTGTTTGTGATAGAAACCAGGCAACACACTCTGGAATCAATCTATACTTGCCCCTGCCTCTGTAAAGCAGCTAGCATAATCAAAGACCCCACCCCTCTCAATCATTTTCTTTTCTCCCATTTTCCATCAGGGAGAAAATTTAAGAAAAACAATAGCCTGAAAGCATCTAACACCAGCTCAAGGACAGCTTCTATCCTTGAATGGCTTTCTTGTACAATAGTATGCATCCCCGACTTTACAATTTATCTTGCTATGGTTTTGCACTTTATTATTTACCTGCATTGCACATTCTCTGTTGCTTTTACACTACATTCTGCATTGTTAGTGTTTTACGTTGTCCTACCTCTATGAACTGCATGAACAGTTTGCAAACAAGCTTTTAGATGCTAGTACATATGTTAGTACAAGATGTTAGTACATATGACAGTAATAAACCAATACCAATAACGATGTATGGCTTCCTCCCATAGACTTTAGTGAGTGAGTCAATGATGCTTGAGTGCACACAAGCACAAGCATTGCCTGGATCATTACCTGGGCTTGGTTGACCTGGGTTTTGGAGTGCAGTCACACAAAGCTGAACAGTTTTGACTTAAATGAAGATTAGCTCCACTCAAGCAAGATTCAGCAAGAAAGATTGAGAAAACTATCAAGGCATTGATGAAGCTTTGTTTGACATAGATCTAAACTGAGTTTGAGTTTGGGGTCATTATAGACCTGGTAGGTTCATGGTTTACAATCTAAATTTGTGTTGGAAATTGAGGTGTGTGTGTGATGATTCTACCTGACTGACAGAGTTAAAGATTTAGGTAAAATTGATAATGGAGATATACACTGCATTTGATTGGTGTGCGCACTGCAATTTTGTTATTTTACTTTATATCTGGGCAATCAATGTAGAGTCTGCAGGAATTCAAGGCAAGCCTTTAAAGAGAGAAAGGTACAACAAGGTAACAGAGGGGAAGTTTACTCTAGTGGATAAATGTAGATACTAGGTAAGGTTTTAACGAGGATTGCTTATGTGTTTAATATTTCTACTGAAAAGGCAAGGTGTAGTTTGAATGCATTTTTCTGAACTCAGCAGAAATAACTGATGAAAATTTTCACAGATTTTCAAAGTCACTATGCAGAGTAACCGAAGGAATTCTTGCTATCACTTGATGTATGACTTACAATGGAATTAGTTGTGTGTCCTTGCCACATGACTGATGGAGTTAGACGTTCTCATTCATCATTGCTATTTTCAAGAAAATTATTCAGGGTGTGGTTGACACTGGCAAAGCTCGATTTATTGGCTTTACCTAGTTGTGCAGAGCATGGGGATAGTTGTTGGTGTTGAACTCCTTGTTCAGTCTTTATGATGATGTTGTTTGAACAAACTACCACAAATATTCTGTAGTTCAATAATGAGGCACACTTTAAAGCCTGTCATGTTTCTGGGTGGTTGGCCTAATTACCAGACTTAGAGTCTATGTCAACTGTGAAGTGTCTGCTGATATTTTAACATTCTATTTAACTGTATGCTTTTGTTGATAATTATGGTCATGTCTTGCATGCTGTAGGAGTTCTAGTTGGCTTCTAATTGGTTACAGTGCTGAGAAAATTGGTCTCCTTTATTCAAATTAGACACACTGTGAATGCACATTAAAAGGAACTTGGCTCTCATGGACAACCATATCTTTCTAGGCTCTCTACAATTACTGACTTTCACACTGTTACAACATTTTCCAGGGTGTGCTGAACAGAAAACTTAGCTAGCTAGATAATGAGATAAGGAAAACCCTTGTCTTATGTTATCACCATAAATGCATTTCTATATCCACTATCTCCATTTGACTTTCTGGAATCTATCTGAGGCTGGACCAGCCTGTTTACAGCCTTGATACCGCCACTTACATTGAGGTAAGTCTAGAACCATATCTTTTCCCCTCCATGCCTGACAGTTCCCATCTTCCTAACACTGACGCTTCAGCATTGTGCCAGTTCATGAATGGATGGAAAAGTTTACTTATGTCTTTGTTACCTCTTGAATTAATTATTCTAATGTTTTTTACAATCACTTCCCATCTCATCTTTCATCTATACTTTCTAACAAACATCAGCTCTCAGCGCTTCATTGTTGAAATAATTATCCATGTGTTCAAATTTCTGCATGAGCTAACTCTCTCCTTATCTATGTTCCTGGTCTAGTCCTACAGCACTGTCAACCCTTTGCCTCTCTAAATCTGTATCTCTGTGCATAATATTATTCAGAATCAGAATAAGAATCAGGTTTAATATCAGTGGAATGTGTCATGAAATTTGTAAACTTAGTAGCAGTACTTTGTAATACATGATAATATGGAAAAGGTAAATTAATTACGGTAAGTATATACACTATATTTATATTAAATAGCTAAATTTAAAATAGTGCAAAACCAGAAATAATATTAAAAATGTAAGGCAGTGTTGTTGGGTTCAATGTCCATTTAGGAGTCAGATGGCAGGGAGGATAAAGCTGAACCTGAATCACCGAGTGTGAGCCTTCAAGCTTCTGTACCTCCTTCTTGAAGGTAACAGTCAGAAGAAGGCATGTCCTGCATGATGGTGGCCCTCACTAACAGCCACTGCCTTTCTGAGGCACTACTCCTTGAAGATGTCTTAGATACTATGGAGTCTCGTACCCAAGATGGAGCTGACTAATTTTACAACTTTCTGTAGCTTCTTTCAATCCCATACAGTAGCCACTCCCTCCCCCATACCAAACAGTGATGCAGCCTTATCATTTTACCATTGGCTAATGATCACCCTTAGGCCTCAAACACTCTCCTGAAAGGTCTCAATCATTCTCTTCCCCTTAGATGCTCCTCAATTCTTGCTTCTCTAATGAAATTACTTGCCCTTCAGCAAATCAAATCCTCAAGAGCTTCAGTGCCAGATTTTGACCGGAATTACTCTTGTAGGACATCCTAGGATATATATTCATGCTTTTATATTTAGTAACAGTTTGCAACTGTAAGCCCATGCTGCATTATTTGCAAGAAGGTGTGAAGTGCCAAACTATTGATGCAATGAGGAGAATACAATGGGTATCCATATTTTAGGAGGAAGACTTCAACAGTGAGAAGGATATAAATGTTTTAGCTACTATAATTTATGATGGATTATTCAATGACTATATCTGCTAAGTCTGATGGGTGTTTTTGAAAGGCCCTATAACATCACAGCAGATTTTTACATCAGTTATTTCAGTTTATTGAACTGGTTCAGTGATATAAAATACGATAAGATCAGGAATCCAATAGAAATTATAATTCAGGCTGTCAATGTAGAAATTTCACTCTGCCAAGGTTACCTTTCCCTGGAAAACAACAAACTGTAGACATTAAGGATTTACAAATCACTTCAAACTATTATCTGAGGATATCTTTAATCATGCTGTTTACTTCCCAGGCTCTGAGCAAATTCCACATTCTCTGTATCTGTTCAATGCAACTGCCAATGTACTTCAATGTGGAAGTTTAAACAGTGAAATAAGATTAAGTATTTTGAGTATAAAATGCATATTAAACTGGCACCTGGGCACAGCCTGTAAAACTGTTGCCTAGCTGCTCCAGTAATCTGAGTTCAATCTGTGCTGGCTGTGTGTGGAGATTACACCCTCTCCTTTTAACTGTGGCGTTTTCCCCCCATGAATTCCAGTTTCCTCACACATCTGGAAAATAGGTGGGCTATTAGGTTGATTGGCCAATTTAAATTGTCTATAGAGTATATGGTAGTGGCAGAATCTGGGAATTTATGGGAATGTTCGGAGAATAGATGACAGGAAAAATTAGGAGGGAAATGTGATTGCTCACTGAACTGGCAACAGACCTGATGACCTGCTGCATTATAAAGAAACAAAAGGCAGGATTACATGAAGCAGAAACACTGAATTTGTGTGAGTAAAATATATCAAAAGTGATAGAATTATAAATCATGGGTGTTTGTCTATTATTGTGCACAAGATATATCTAAGCAGCAGAATGGCAAAAGTTGCACAAAATACACTGAAGCAGGAACTTCAACTATAGGGGAAAAACATTGGAAAGTATGGAGAAAACAAATAACCTTACTGATTGTGTTGATAACTGACCTTGGACTGATCTCATGGTCAGATCTGAATCTGTGGTGAAACGTTGTCTGGTTTGATTTCGAGAGGTGGGATGAAGTCTCTGACTAGTCAAGAGTTTGTAGTTGAGATGATAGTTTTTGGCTGAACTTCCAATTTCTTGAGATTTATGACCAATGATGGATACGATCAGCATGCTGGAGCACGGCCTTCTCATGCAGCAGTGGTATGGTATCCTCAAGACCAAACACCAAGCACTTCTAGAGGTGAAAAGCAAGCGCTACTAACCAGGTAATGTGGAGATGAAAAGTGTGTTGGATTGTCAGAGGTATGACTGTTAACAAATATTTATTTACATGGCTTGGAGAATGTAGTTTAGAATATAGTCGCCATGAAATATGGTTTTCAGGAGTGTTTTTATCTATCAATTATGGAGAAGTCACAGTGGAAACAAAATATCAGAAGGAATGCTGACAAGGAGACACAAGTGACTTCAGATGGTAGAATCTAAAGCAAAAATTGAGCTGGTGGAGGAACATTTTAGATCAGGCAGCATCTGTGGGGGGGGGGGGGTGGATAGAAAGTCAAAATTTCAGGTTTCATCTGGGCTGCCATGAAAAGTAGTAGATCAGTAGTCGCATGTAAAGTCATTTGTGAAGACTTTGCCTTGCAAAAGGGTGAAACTAATCCAAGGAGTATCCAGTCGACTGAAGAGGACCCAGAATGACATGAACTCAGAAATGCAGACAAACACAAGTCTATAGGTAAGGACATTTGGACATATTGCTTCTGATAATACATCTGAGCTACACACAATCCCAACTTTGAAAAAAAACACTTGAAAGACTTGTGGAAATTCTGTTGAATTATAACAAAGTCAGAACTTCTAGCTTTACTAGAATCTACTTCATCATCCATAATTTAAAATGGGAAGTAACTAGAGCTAAAGGATGCAGTAAATCTGAATTCAGTAGAGCTTTTCACGTTAGTTGGCTGTTGAATAAAGTGGCATTCAAATGAATGGATTGCTTCTACCTTCAAAATGTAGATAATTAATCAGAATAAATACATTTTCCTCCCATCCAACCTCATTCCCAAAATGACTGCTTCTGTGGAACCACTATAGATTACCATAATAAATTGTTCAAATTATTATCCAAATTACTGTCAGCAAGAAAAAGATTTAGTTATACATTATGGAGATTCATTTAGATGTGCTAAATGGAAGTATGAACTAGAGTCATTATTTGTATCTGAATAGTAATTACATAACCTTTTCTGTAAAAGAAGAGTTCTTAGAAATGTGTGTCTCAGACAGAGAAGGAAATAGCCATTTTCCATGGAACAGAATTATAAAACATTTGAGATACAGAGGGAAGCTACTTGGGCTGATCTGTTTATAATGGTAAAATAAAAAGCTGCTCAGCCTAATCTCACCTTCCTGTGTGAGGTCCATAGCCGTTCAGGTCATGGTACTTCAGCAACATGAACAAGTCCTGTTTAAATGTGAAGGACTCTGCCATTCAGGGCTTGAGTTCTAGAGCTCCACCATCCTCTAGCTCAAATATATTTACATATCATAGAAATTAGTAGCCAGACTTTTCTTCTTTGAGCCTATCCATTCACTAAAATCTCAGTTGTTCATCCTAACTCAGTAACCTGTTTCTGCTTCCTTTTGAAATCATTCATCTCTTCTGACATTATTTATCTCCTACTTGAATAAATTCAAGTTAACCTCGGTTACTTCACTGGGCAAGAGTTGTAATAGTTCAACACTTTGGAAAAAACTTCCCCTGATCTCATTGCAAAATGGCATATCCCATAATATTGTGATGCCCAATTGTGGACTTCCTCACTATTTCAAACATTTCTTCCACATGGAAGTCCACCCAGTCTCACAAGTGTTGGGTTTCTTCTAACCCCTTGCAAATACAAGCCCAATCAACCCAATTTCTTTCATGCATCATTTTTGCCATCCTGTGAATCAGTCTAGTAAGCATTTGCTGCAATCCTTCCATAACAAACACAATCTTCCTTTGAAGGAAGATCAAAATTGAACATGATAGTTGTGGTGTGATCTCAACAATGCTTTCTGCAAATGTACTAAGACTTTACAATTCCAATACTTAATCCTTCTACATGATTAGCACTAGCTTCCGAAGATGGCTCTCTCAAATCCTATAATCCTATAAGGTTGCCCACATTTAAGTTAGTCATCCAATATTCTGATATGGTTTGCTTTAATTGTAATGTACATTCAGTAACAGAACACCTTTTCTTAAATACTGTTTTAATAAAGAAACAGGGAACTTGTAGCAACCAAAGCTACACAATTTTTGTAAATTCATAAATGCATTGGGGAATCATGTAAGTATTTAGCATATTTAAGTAGCTGCAAACTCATTTCAGGCTTCCCTACAACCACCCTTTGATTGACTTATTGGCAAAGGCAACCATCAAATTAAAGATCCAACATAGCTCAACAGAAAAAGCAATCTAAACTACTTCAGAAACCTGTAGAAAGTTTTGAATTTATAAAACATCTTTTATATTCTCAAGCACATAATAGACAATATAGTACCTTTAAAAATGCGAGTAATCTAATATGAGGCACACTATGGATGTCTGCTCTGCATAACTGATCTACAGATACCAGAGCAATGATGACAGGTTCATTTACTTCACTCGGAGATTGACTTAAACGTTGCTAACCCTTCTTCAGCATAATGCCATGTCTCCACTTGAGTGAATAGATGAGGTGTAATTCTGCAGAAAGATTAACCTTAAATATGGTTTAAAAACTATTTAACTTTTTTAAAGACCATGTTTTGGGTGGAGAGATTTTATTCAAAAGGTCAACATTCCATTTTTTTCCTTCAGGTAATGGTGAATCTGCTGGGCATTTACAGTATCCTTTTACAACTATGATGATACCTACTATATATGTTCCTATTTCCTAAATGCAAGTCATGACCATAATTCTTACAGGAAGCTGCAAGTATGCTTAATTTAGGGAGATTGTACTATGTCAGCCTACAATTCAAAGGCTAATTTACTTAACTACTTTAGTCTCTTTTATGATTGGGTTTAGCTGTCAATGTCACAATTTTGAGGGGGGAGCCCACTCCCAACCAAGGAGAAGATACTTATAAGGTTTAAAGGTACATTTAAAGTCAGAGAAATGTATACAATATACATCCTGAAATACTTCTTTCTTTGCAAACATCCACAAAGACAGAGGAGTGCCCCAAAGAATGAATGACAGTTAAATGTTAGAATCCCAAAGCCCCCCAGCTCCCCCTCATATATAAGCAGCAGCAAAGCAATGATCCCCCATCCACCACCAACAAAAAAATAGCATCGGCACCCACCCCCTTCCCACTGAGCACTCAAGCATGCAGCAAAGCATCAATAAAGACACAGACCAAAGACAACTCGTTGACCCGGTAGTTCGACATACCACAGGCTCTCTCTCCCTGATAAGGGAAAAATACATGACAAACAACTCACTGCAAACAGGCAGTGGAGAAAGCTAATGGCATGCTGGCATTTATAACAAGAGGAATTGAGTATAGGAGTAAAGAGGGTCCTTCTGCAGCTGTACAGGGCCCTGGTGAGACCCCGCCTGGAGTATTGTGTGCTGTTTTGGTCTCCAAATTTGAGGAAGGACATTCTTGCTATTGAGGGAGTGTAGCGTAGGTTCACAAGGTTAATTCCCGGAATGGTGGGACTGTCATATGTTGAAAGATTGGAGTGACTGGGCTTGAATACACTGGAATTTAGAAGCATGAGAGGGGATCTGATTGAAACATATAAGATTATTAAGGGATTGGACACACTGGAGGCAGGAAGCATGTTCCCGCTGAAAGGTGAGTCCAGAACCAGAGGCCACAGTTTAAGAATAAGGGGTAGGCCATTTAGAAAAGAGATGCAGAAAAACTTTTTCACCCAGACAGTGGTGGATATGTGGAATGCTCTGTCCCAGAAGGCAGTAGAAGCCAAGTCTCTGGATGCATTCAAGAGAGAGTTAGATAGAGCTCTTACAGATAGCAGGGTCAAGGGATATGGGGAGAGGGCAGGAACGGGGTACTGTTAGTGTATGAGCAGCCATGATCACAGTGAATGGTGGTGCTGGCTAGAAGGGCCGAATGGCCTACTCCTGCACCTACTGTCTATTGTCTATTGTCTATTGTCTATTTATGATGTTAAAAGTCTATTGCATCCTTTTTCTGAGCTCTGTGCCCAAAGAATTCCAAGAGATTATAATTCTACAAAAGATTTCGGAACACAAGTATGATTCCTTAAAATTAGAAAACCTTGTCAATGAGATGCAGATTATCATGACATTTACCACATAAAGAGCAGTCTGGAATGAGGTTCTTGTTGATTTGAAGATGATGAGTCGACTTAATTTCTTCATCTCTCTAACCCATCCTCACCCTTACTGCCTTCTAATATTTATCTTTCTCTTTCAGTCATCTAGTGATGACCTAATTTGCATGTGATGTTTTCACAACTGCATTGATCAGGTCAGATGGCAGGAGCCTTAGGTTAATAGACAATGCGGTTTCTTCTGATTAAGTTGCAGTCTCAATAGGCTTACTGAGTCCGGACAATATTGTATCTCAGGAGAATAACTAAATAATACAAGTAAAAAAATTAAGTATATTGAACTTTGAATAATTTCTTCTGCTGTAGCAAAAAAGTTGAGTTTGTCAAAAAGCCTCCGGACCCTGGATAGTGCTGCACAATTAGAATTGCCATCCTTCAAATAAGATGCAAAGCTGAGGCCCAGGCTACTCTCATGGGTACAAAAGATTGTACGGCATTGCACCATTGAGTAGCAGAGATGTGCTTCTTGGTATTTGGGCCAAGTTTTATTCATTTTCAATACTGGTGAAACAAGTTGCCCTGACATTGACACATTGCTATTTATGGGAGCTTGCTCTGAAGTAGTGCAATTCCTCCCTGAAAACAATTATGACTTCACTGGTTATGGAAACACTTCTCATATTCTGGGGTATTTTCTAGAGAAGGATGTATGCCATCAATTATTTAGGATAGAATACACAGTAGATAATCAGTCCAAAGCAAGCTTTAACTTGCAGCTCATTTACCTTAATCTCAGTGGCTAGTGTCAAACTTTACACCCAGAAGGTTGTGATTGTGGAAGATAAATCAACACAGCCTCTAGAATAACACTGTCACTGTTGCTCACTGTTGTAGGCCCAGCCTGTCACCAGGTTCAGATACGGCCCAAGTGCAGTGAGAGACATTGAAGTGGGCCGATAGTTCACAGACTTTAATGCCAACAGTGTTAAAGAGAAAAGAAAACAATAAACGCTAGCCCAAACAGGGCTGTTAACTGAAACTCTCAAATGGAAAATGAAGCCTGTGCTGTGGCTGAAAAGAACAACTAAATATTAAATGAATACCACTATTTTAAAGTCAGTTGACTCGCAGTCCAATTTCTCAAGCAAAGCTGAAGTATTGCTGTGCTGTGCCCAAGTCTTGACAATCACTACGTAGACAAGTATGGAGTTAAATACTATCACAATGAAATAATAATTAGCTGACACATTCACATTCACAAGCACAATTGCCGTTAACTACTGCACTGCCGAATCTATGATTGTGATAGGGCCCCCCTCTCAAGGCACAGCCCCTGAGGTACAACGGACTTGTGTCAGCTGGAATTCCTGGATTAGTGACTTGTCCAAGATGTCCTTTACTGGGATCCAAGTACGTTCTTCTGGACCACATCCTTCCCAGTCCATAAAGTACTGGATCTTACCACATACCCGGCGAGATGCCAGGAGGCGCCGCACCATATAGACAAGGGAACCATCCACCATGTGGGGAGCAGGGGCAGGTGGGGTGACTAGGGCCAGGGCAGAAGTTGTAACCGTCTGGAGCTGGGAAACATGGAGTACTGGGTGTATCCTCAGCGATGCTGGAAGACGCAATCTGTAGGACACCTTGTTGATAGCATTTTCCACTACAAACGGTCCCACATGGCGTGGTGCCAACTTCTGGCTCACGACTTTCAGGGGAAGATCCCTTGATGCCAACCAGATTTCCTCTCCCCTGGCTTGAATGGACTTACCTGTTGATAGAGCTGATCAGCCTGCTGGGTATGCTGTTTCTGGGCACAGCAGAGGAGAAGCCCTGGCTCGTCTCAAGGTGTGTTTGTAGTGCTGGATCAGCTGCTCAGCAGCAGGAACTCCTACGTCGATCTCCTGAAATGCGGGGGCTGGACTCCCTTCTGACATTCAAAGGGAGACAAACCGGTGGAGGTCGACTGGAGATTATTGTGGGTGATCTCTGCCCAAACCAATTGGGAGCTCCAGGATGTGGGGTTGGAAGAGGCAAGACAGCGCTGGGTTGTCTCCAACTCCTGGTTCACTCTGTCTGGCCATTAGATTGGGGGTGGAACCCAGATGAGAGGCAGACCATGGCTCCTACAAGAGCAGAAAGCCTTCCAAAAGCAGGAAGTGAACTGTGGTCCACGATCATACACTATGTCTTGAGGAAAGCCATGGAGCCTGAGCACATGTTGAACCATGAGTGTGGTAGTCTCACAAGCTGATTGGAGCTTGGGGAGGGCAATGAAGTGGGTAGCCTTGGAAAATCGATCCACAACAACCAAAATTGTGGCGTTTCCTTTAGATGGGGGCAGACCAGTGATGAAATCTACTGAGAGGTGGAACCAAAGGTGGTGGGGCATAGGCAGTGGACATAACAGACCTGCAGGACGCTGGCATGATGTCTTGTTCTGAGTGCAGGTGGGACAGGCAGATGCAAAGTCATGGACATTCTGGGACATAGGTGGCCACCAAAATTGTCTCTTCATAAACCAAGTCTGTTGAACTCCCAGATGTCCAGCCAGACAGGAGGAGTGACCCCATTCCAATACTTTGGAACACACTACAGCAGGGACAAACAGCCAGTTGGGAGGTCTCCATCCGTGCCTGGATCTTGATTGTTGGGTGGCCTGCGCCTCTCCCTCTATTCCCCAGATCACCGGAGCAGCGATCCACAAGCGCGAAAGAATGGGCTCTGGATCGGCATTGTCCTCAGATCCGTCCAACTGCCTGAAGAGAACGTCGGCCTTTGTATTCTTGCTGCCGAGATGATAAGTGAGGATGAAATCGAGCCGTGTGAAGAAGAGAGCCCACTGGGCTTGACAAGAGTTATTTTGTCTTTTAGCATCCTGAATTTAGGAGAGATTCTTGTGATCTGTCCAGTCCAAGAATCGATGCTTCCAGCCAGTGTCACGATTCCTCCAGGGCTTCCTTGACAACCAGAAGCTCCCGGTTCCCAACACCGTAATTCCTCTCGGCCGGAGTCAGGCGATGGGAAAGGAAGGCACAAGAGGGCAGCTAAATATCTGCAGAGAAGTGCTGAGAGAGGACAGTTCCAAAACCTACATCGGATGCATCCTCCTCGACAATGAGTAGCTGAAATGGGCCTGGGTGTTGCTGCAGCGGGGCAGTGGTAGAAAGTCGCTTTAGCTTGGAAAATGCTTGGCTGGCACCATACGTCCAATGGAATCCTGTCATGGTCCTCTTGGTGAGTGCATTAACTGGAGCCACGATAGAGCTGAAATTCCTGATGAAGCAGCGATAAAAGTTCACAAGCCCCATGAAGCGCTGTACCTGTTTGACTATAGATGGTTTGGGCCACTCTGCAAATGCCTGAACTTTACTAGGGTCCATTTAAACACTGGATGTGGTATGTATATAGCCCAAAAATGACACCTGGTCTTTATGGAATTCATATTTTTCAGGCTTGGCGTACAGGTTATGTTCAAGAAGGCGTCTGAGTCATATGGCCTGTGTGGAGGCAGGGTGGTGGTCTTTCTTTTACTGAAAACCTTAATGAGGTTTGCATATTCAGTAGGAATCCCAGACATGTCCACATCCTTAGCTGACACAGGAGGGGATTCATGGGATGGAGTTTGAGCTGGACCTAGACAGGTAGACAGGCATGCCGGTCCCCCCTCTTGGAGTATCTTCAGAGACCAATCGATCCATGGCTTATGTTGGAATAAACAGGGGAGACCAAGTACCAGTGGTAGTTCAAGTGAATTAACCAGCTAGAAAGATATTTCTTCATGATGGTTGCCCTTGAACACCTGTTGGAGGGGTTGGGTGGAAAAGTGGATCTGGCCATTTCCAAGAGATTGACCATCCAGCACCCTAACGTGGCTTTTTTCTTTTAATTCCCAAGTTGGAACTCCCCATCTTTGAGCGAGAGAGATATCCATAAGTTTCCCGGCTACACCAGAGTCAATAAACGCCTCAAGTTCCTGGGTCTGAGATTTCCACGACAAGGAAGCTGTGAGCATTACAGAATTAGGGGAAGCTGACTGAAGAGAGAACCAAACCATCAGGATTCCCCTCTCTGCTGACGGGGATTCTCTTTTACTGGATGCTTGGAACATGCTGTCTGGAAGTGTCCTGGATCACCACAGTAAAAGAGTCTGTCCTCCGGCGCTGCTCTCATTCCTCCTGAGACAGGCACATACGCCCCACTTGCATAGGCTCCTATGTGTCCGTGGGCTGAGTGCTGGGTGCTGAGGGAGGGACAGAGGGCGAGGAAAGACGGTGATCTAGCGGCGTAGGAAGTGTGAAAAATTCTTTCCCTGCGCCACTCAGTCACCCAGTTGTCAACTCGAATAGCCAGATTAACCAGGTCATTCAGACTATCCTGCTCATCCTGGACAATGATCTCATGCCAGATCCCTGCATTCAGTCCACGCTGGAGGGCAGTGATGAGAGATCTCTCATTCCAATCCATCTCTACTGCAAGGGTATGGAATTTAACTGCATAGGCTCTCACCGTTCCTCTGCCTTGGTCGGTGGGCAGCCTCCTGGCCCCGTACCAGAAATTAAAAATCCTTCTTAACTCCACAATGAAAAGTCAGAATGACTGAGCTGCGGGGTAGTGTTGCTCCCGTAAAGTGTTGAAAAGGCTGAGTTGAGTTCCATCAAGAAGATTGAACATGTATGCCAATTTTCATGCATCACCACCAAAAAGATGAGACTGGGCTTGGAATGTCAGCTCGCATTGGGTAATAAAATTCCTGCAGCCATCGGGATCACCAGAATATCTGCCTGGTGGTGGAATGCTCAGCTCTGGTCTGGGAGCGAGAGTAATAGTGGAAGAGATTTTGGGGCTGCAGAAAATGTGGACCTGTGAGTTGCTAGGAGTGGGGACTGAGACAGCCTGAGGCTGCTGAATTGCATTGGTGGGAACTTTAATGGCTGTCAGCTAATGCTGGCTGTTCACAGTAAGTTTGTGGACAGCAGGTGTGAATGCAGAAATCGCAGACACCCAAGTCCGATTGTCTGCAGTGTGCTGTTGAACAGTTGCGGCTAGAGACAATACCTGTTCCTCCAAGTGCGACTGGGTTTGCTGGCATGAGATTATTTGTCTCATTGCCTCTGTAACTTCACTGAGAACAGATTCCATTGCCTGTAGCTTGTCTCCTACCTGACCAATGAATCTCATGGCCATGGTCAGCTGCTTTCTCTGCCGGGTCCATCTTTGTGTGGTTGAAACTTGCTGTCACTAGGTTCAGATATGGCCGAAGTGCAGAGTGAGAGACGCTGAAGTGGGCCGATAGTTCACAGACTTTAATGCCAACAGTGTTAAAGGAAAAAGAAAATAATAAACACTAGCGCAAACAGGGCTGTTAACAACAACTCTCAAGTGGAAAACAAAGCCTATACTGCCGCTGAAAAGAATAACTAAATATGAAGGGTTATTGATAAGTATGTGGCCAAAGGTAGAAGCAGTCAATTTTAGAAAACCTGAATAGTTTTCAGAGTCCTTTGACTCAGAAGTCCAATTTCTCAGGCCAGGCCAAATGCCAACAGGCAGCAAAGCATTGCTGTGTTGTGTCCAAGTCTCAACAAGCACTACGGCAACAAGTATGGAGTTAAATACTATCACAATGAAATAATAATTAGCTGACACGTTCATATTAACAAGCATGATTGCCGTATCTACTGTGCTACCGAATCTATGGTTGTGACACAACCTTCTTTACCTACTGCATCAGTAAGTTTCCTTGTGTTATGATATGGCATCAATGAATATAGAATTGAGTCAGGTTTTTATAAACAAACAAACATTTATTTAAACTCAGCTCAACAACCAATGAAATGTAAAGAAATGACTAACTTAACTGGAAGTTAACTGCTATACAGCAACTCGAACAGTTCTTAAAGCGATAAATGCGAACACAGATCTTAAAGCAATAAATGCAAACACAGTCTTAAAGTGATAAATGTAAAAGTCCAAGTGATTTAGACAGTCAATTAGGAGAGACTTTCCTGAAGTAACAAATTCCTTGATGACATGACGTTTACTGCTGATCCCAGCCAAAATATGCCTTGCCTGAAGGATTTACAATGAAGGAAATAAAAATGGCTTAAAGGAACTGACTTTTTCCTTGGCGAATAACGCTGCCCCAATGCTTTCTGCCCTTACACAAGACAGGGTTTAACTCAGATGCAGGTTACTAATTCCAGAATGAAGATCCAATGAGGTCAACCCTGTATTACTGCCGACAACACCAACTTTACTCGATCCTTCTGGTTTTTGCACCGATAAATTCTTCACTCTCCAACTGAATTGTAAGGGTAGAAACCAAATCACAACTGGCAGTGTTTAACAAAACTGCCAGCAATAACCTTTGAGACTTAAGACAGAAAGTAAAACTTCACTTTAAAACAAAACTGCTTCATGAGATGAACATGCAGCATAACGGAGTAACTGACGAATTAAGCAATGAACTTACCTGCATCACAGCAAGGCTTTCCTGTTTTATACCTGTCGGAACAGGCCATCACATGACCTCTCACTCGTGGGAAAATTACATCATGTGACCTCACACTGGCAGGAAATTACATCACCCCACCGTCCCAAGACCATTAAATCATGCTTACTGGATACTCAATTACATCATGGTTATAAGACAGTCACAAGATACCCACAGGGTATGTAACACTTGTAACATGTGGGAAAGTGGATTATTGCACAATGTTCACATAATTTCATAGCTCCTTGACAAATGAAGCTGCAACACTTGCAAAAAGTACGACTGAGCAACATGGAGAAATGGGCTGATAGGTAGCAGGAGGCTGATAATGACAATCTCTAACAAGAAAGGATCTAGATACCTGTTATTAGCATAATCAATATCCTATGAATTATCAATATCCCAGGAGTCACTATTGTAGGTTAGAGGCTGAGTCTAAGATCATTGACAACTCACCTGACACAGTACGGCATTTCCAGTTAGTTGGATGAGGGCAGCTCAAACACCTTTCAAAACAATTGATGACATTTAGGACAATGCAAATTCAATGAAGGCACCCCATGCATCAAACTAAAAGTTCATTCCCTCCACTACTGGCACAGTGTTTGGAGTGTGTACTGTCCTCAGAACTCATTACAGCCACTCACTGAGGCTACTGTAATAATGGCCTCTCACACCTCTATGAAGGAATAGCAGCACCTTTAGTTACATACCATCCTCCTTCAAAAATACCTTAGGGTATTTTTTTATCCTTGTTGTGTCTGAGGTCAGAATCTCTTCACCAACCTCAGCTCATAGGCACCCCTTCAACCCCTTCTCAAGGGAAATCAAGGATGACAACAAATGTTGGCTTTGCCATTGATGTCCACATCCAATGGAAATGTCGATGAGTCCTGCATGTGGTTAATTTGTAGTTAATTCAGAAAACTTTTCCTGCTGTTTGGAAAGGTTGGATCGACTCTGAAGCAGCAGGTGTTTGATTCACTGTAATAGGTGAACCAAGTCCTTTCCTCTACCACCCCTAAATGAAAAACAAGATTACTTCTGGAAAGGAAGGGAATGTTTTGATTGTAGCTGTGAAACACAGCAATTCAGGTGAACAGCACTGATGGCATGTATGAGATAACAAATTAAACCGAAGCTTCCTTGTCAGTGTGGTGAAGAATAGTTTGTAATTCCTTGCCCTGACCCTTCCACAGGAAATTGAAGTAAAACCTAATACAAATAAGTGAGATAAACTCAAATCTGCCAGCCTTCCTTTAAAGATATTGTGGCCTTAACACTTGAGTTGTCAATTACAATTGTAGCAATTGCAAAAGAAAATTAGAAATTGCCTATCTCTCCATATTGGACACCACAGTAAAACTAATTGCTCCTGGGGACAATGTGCTTTTCCCTTTAATTCCACTGCAAAATTACATCAAAGGCTGGGAAACGTGCTAAGTAACTCACTTCCTGATGTGACAGAAAGGTGATGGATTACTCCCCATTTGCTAACAACATTTATAGAAGCCTGGCACTATCCAAGACAAGACTGACTATTTGATTGGCAACTCAGCAGTTAGCGTAAACATCGATTTCTTTACCACTGAGGCACCATAGTTATAGCATATATCACCTACAAAATGTGTTGTATTTACTCAGCAAGGCTTCTCCGATAGGACAATCCAAATGTGTGGTCTCAATCATTACAAGAGAAAGTGTAAGGAAAAGGGAAAAGTGTCAGCATATCCACTGAAATAGCATGTTCTCCTTCAACTTAAACTCTACATGTTTTTGGAAATACATTATCATGCCTTCATCACCACTGGCTCTAAATTCTGCAACTCCCAATTATTACTTGTCACAATGAGGGCACCTTCACTGGAAGGACTGCAGTGGTGTATGAAGACAGGTCTTAACCACTTTCCAAAGAGTAATTAAGGATGGCCCGTATATTCTGGCAGAGTCAACAAAACCCAATTTAGAATGTTTTAAAAAAAATTAATTTCATGAACATATCCTTGGAAAAAAAAGGGCCCACGTGGCTGTTAAATATCTAAAATAAGCTTGATTATTTTTTATGCAGTGTTACTTAATGTAGATTATCCTAGTCATAACCACTTCGGGTGATGTATGAAAATTGACATGCATAATCTTGATGTATTAAAATTGGATACTGCATTTCCAATATTCAGACAGTGAAGGCACTTCAAATATAATTTATTACTCATTGGGTGTTTTGGGATCTGAAAAGTGACATGTAAATATTGTATCTCTTTATGCTTTTACTGATCTTGCTTCCTACTCACTTTGCTCTGCTTTGTATTATCTCCATATTACTTAGTTTTTGCTTATCTTCCTGTGTTACAGCGCGAGGGAAGATGTGTCACGATTGTGAATTTTATCACCAAAGGCTATCCAGTAAAGGAAACTACACAAAAAGCATGTCAGTGGTTTATCTGTTCACTGCCTATGGAGGAGAAATTCAACATCCTGCAAAAAGTAGCACAAGGTTAACCTTACATCAACCAAACCATGCCTGTCATCAGTTATGACCCTACTTGCATTCAGAGTGTGGTCTGATTCATGATTGAAAGTTATCTATAAGGATTTAAGGTGATTAACTTATCTGAAACGAGACTTCAATTTTAAACCTGATACAAATCAAGAAGGAAAGCAGCATGAAAATCAAGACACAAATGGAGAAGTTGCAAGACTGAAGTAAAATTAGAAAATACTCTAAACACTTAAGACAATAAGACCATAGGATGGAGGAGCAGAAAGAGGCCATTCAATCCATTGAGTCTTCTCCACCATTTAATCATGAGCTGACCCGCCTCCAGTCATCCCCACTCCCCTGCCTTCTCCCCATATCCTTTGATGTCCTGGCTAATCAAGAACCTATCTATCTCTGCTTAAAAGCGCCCAATGACTTGGCCTCCACAACCGCTCTTGGCAACAAATTCCACAGATTTACTACCCTCTGACTAAAGTAATTTCTTCGCATTTCTGTTCTAAGTGGATGTCTTTCAATTCTGAAGTCATGCCCTCTTGTCTTAGACGCCCCTACTGTGGGAAATAACTTTGCCATATCTAATCTGTTCAGGCCTTTTAACATTTGGAATATTTCTATGAGATCCCCTCTCATTCTCCTGAACTTCAGGGAATACAACCCAAGAGCTTCCAGACGTTCCTTATAGAGTAACCCTTTCATTCCTGCAATCATTCTTGTGAATCTTCTCTGAACCTTCTCCAATGTCGGTATATCCTTTCTAAAATAAGGAGCTCAAACCTGCACATAATACTTCAAGTGTGGTCTCATGAGTGTCTTATAGAGCCTCAACATTACATTGCTGCTCTTATATTCTATACCTTTGGAAATGAATACCAACATTGCATTTGCCTTCTTCACCACCAACTCAACCTGGAGGTTAACCTTTAGGGTATCCTGCACACAGACTCCCAAGTCCATTTGCATTTCTGCATTTTGAATTCTCTCCCCAAATAAAAAATTGTCTAGCTGTTTATTTCTTCCACCAAAGTGCATGACCATACACTTTCCAACACTTTTTTGCCATTTCCCTTAAACTATCTAAGTCTCTCTGCAGGCTCTCTGTTTCCTCAACACTACCTACTCCTCCACCTATCTTTGTATCATCAGCAAATCTAACCACAAATATATTAATCCCATAGTTCAAATCATTGACATACATTGCAAAAAGCAATAGTTCTAACACCGATGCTTGTAGAACTCCATTGGTAACCAGCAGCCAGCCAGAATAAGATCCCTTTATTCCCACTCTCTGTTTTCTGCCAATCAGCCAATGATCCACCCATGCTAGTAACTCCCCTGTAATTCCTTGGGCTCTTATCTTGCTAAGCAGCCTCATGTGCAACATCTTTGTCAATGGCCTTCGGAAAATCCAAGTACACCACATCTTCTGCATCTTCTTTGTCTTCCCTGCTTGTAAATTCCTCAAAGAATTGCAGTAGGTTTGTCAGGCAGGAATTTCCTTTCAGGAAACTATGCTGGCTTTGACTGATCTTGTCATGTGCCTGCAGGTATTCTGTAATCTCATCCCTAACAATTGATTCCAACAACTTCCCATCCACTGATGTCAGGTTAACAGGTCTATAGGTACCTTTCTGCAGCCTCCTACCCTTCTTAAATAGCGGAGTAACATTTGCAATTTTCAAGTCATCTGGTACAATGCCAGAATCTATAGATTCTTGAAAGATCATTGTTAATGTCTCCGCAATCTCTCCAGCTACTTCCTTCAGAACCTAAGGTGCATTCCATCAGGTCCAGGAGATTTATCCACCCTCAGACCATTAAGCTTCCTGAGCACCTTCTCAGTCATAATTTTCATTGCACAAGCTTCACTTCTCTGACATCCTTGAATGTCCGGTATACTGCAAGTGTCTTCCACTGAGAAGACTGATGCAAAATACTCATTCAGTTCCTCTGCCATCTCTGCGTCTCTTATTACAATATCTCCAGCATCATTTTCTATTGGCTCTATATCTTCCATCAACTATCTTTTATCCTTTATATAATTAAAAAAGCTTTTATTATCTTCTTTGATATCGGTCGCCAGCTTCCTTTCATAATTCATCTTTTCCCTCCTAATACTTTCTTAGTTTCCTTCTGCAAGTATTTAAAAGCTTCCCAATCCTCTGTCTTCCCACTAGCTTTGACTTCCTAGTATGGCCTTTCCTTTGCTTATACTTTGGCTCTGACTTCACTTGTCAATCACAGTATCTTCCATTCGAAAATTTCTTTTTATTTGGAATATATCTGTCTTGTAATTCTCTCATTTTTCTCAAAAGCTCCAGCCATTGTTGCTCTGCTGTCGTTTCTGCCAGTGTCCCTTTCCAGTCAACGTTGGCCAGTTCCGTACTCATGTCATTGTCATTTCCTTTATTCCACTGGAATACTGACACATTGGAATTTAGTTTCTCCTTCTCAAATTGCAAAGTGAACTCAATCATATTAATTGGGCACGAGAAAAAGAAAAATTATTAACAATTCAGGAACTCATAGACCTTTTGTTAGAATAGGCATCAGCAACGAGAGTGCTCCTTAGTGCATGTCTCTTTATTCAGTAGCCCTTCTTGCTCTACATTGGAGACCTGGTGTGGAAGGTGATGCATAGAGAAGTGCCTTGCAACAGAGTTTTTGCAGCAGTTCACTGACAGCCCATCCACCTGTTTTGTTTGTAGTTGTGAGGAGTCAGTATATCAAGCCTATATGGAGTGAGAGGGGTTGTAGCTCCAGTTAGAGCATCTGAAGGGACTGCTCCTCAAATTTTGTTAGGCCTTCAACTCCGCACTCTTTATATATAGTCACACAGTACTTGGGGAGGGGGAGGTATGGGGGCTGTACGTGTGGGTTGCTCAGTGAATCCTGTTGGCTTGCTCCTGGGCCTGGTCAAGACGTCCATTCATGATTCCAGGTGGTGGGCAGTCGAGTGGTCTGACCGACCTGAATTTCTGCTCCTTTTCCACGGTTATGTTCATGCCTGAGTGTCCTTAGAGAGGAAGCATGCGGTCCCCATGGGATTCCTTGGAATGGTAGGCCTCTCCAGGCTACTGAAGGTTTTATAGATAGTAGCAATTGGAAATTGTCAACTACCTTTTAATACCGATGTTTGTATATTCTGTATCTTGTGTGTGAATAGAGTTTTGTAGTTTTGTTAAAAAAAAAGGAGATGCAATTTAGCCTTAAGTTGTTCTGAAGTTGGGAGGAGGAATAGATAGGAGAATTCTGTGATAGGGTGAGCCCAGGGTTACCATAGGGATAAGGTATAGATGTCCCTTGTCCATTGTTAATGGCTGCTGTTAAAGGACGATAACTCAAAAACAAAGAAATGTAAACAACTATAAAATGAGGTGTGGGGCTGGTGGTTTGTGCAGCAGGTTAAGCTTAAGCTGTACAATGGAGAATTAAAAACTGAGCTAATATCATATACAGATGGAGATGGATGTCTAATAGAAATTCTGATAGCTGGGGGAAATTAGTTAACTGAAGTTGTAGCATTTGGCAGTGGGTTCAAAATGCTGCAATATGCCCAGACAATGGGATGTTGCCCCTTAAATTTGCGTTAGACCACATTACAACAATGGAGATAAATCAATGTCAGAATGGGATGAAGTAGTAAAGTAACGGAAAGCCAAGGTCCACCTTTGGTGACTGAGTGTAAATAACCCTAGGCAGTTTCTCACGTAAGGACAGCTTTGGCACAGGTTTGGCACAGCTTTGTGGGCTGAAGGGCCTGTATTGTGCTGTAGGTTTTCTGTGTTTCTATCTCAAATTTCTACAAATTGGACCAAATTTATCTCAATTATTTAACACAAATTAATTGATTCCATAATTATTCACCCCCTTCAAGTCTCTATATAGTTAGATGCACAATGACGGTGACAGCCTTGAATCTTTGTGGATATCTCTATCAGTTTTATCTATCTTTGTGGATGTATCTATCACCACAGATTTTCCACATTCTTCTTTAGAAAACTGTTCAAGCACCATCAAATTGCATAGGAATTGTGAATGGACAGTCCTTTTCAAGTCCAACCACAAATTCTCAATTGAATTGAGACTGGACTCTGATTTTCCACTCCAGGTCATTAACGTTTTTTTAAGCTATTCTGTGTAGCTTTGGCTTTATGCTTGGGGTCATTGTCTTGCTGGAAAACAAATCTTCTCCCAAGTCACAGTTCTCTCGCAGACTGCATCAGGTTTTCCTCCAGGGTTTCCCTGTATTTAGTTAGATTAATTTTACCCGTTACCTTCACAAGCTTTCCAGGGCCTGCTGCAGTGAAGCATCCCCACAGCAAGATGCAGCCATCACCATGCTTCATGGTAGGGATGGTGTACTTTTGATGACGTGCGGTGTTTGGTTTACACCAAACATAGTGTTTAATCTGATGGCTCAAAGAAGCTCAATTTTAATTTCATTAGACAATAAAACCTTTGTACGTCTGACTTCAGAGTCTCTCACATGCCTTCAGCAACCTAGCTGAGATTTCATGTGTGGTTTTTTTCAACAGTGGTGTTCTCTTATCTGCAAAATTGTAAGCAAAATTATAGTAAACATGACTGCACAAAATTGCAAAAAGGAAGAAAAATCCTCTATATGACCATCTCAATGGATAACATTCTGCAGTCTTCACAGGCTGGTCTCTGGTTCACAAAACAATTCCTGGGAAAAGCTTGGCCGTCTATTCTTTCTAGAGTCTGTGGATTTTAATTTTCTTTATGTTTAGCTAGTTACTGTTTTGTTCCAACACATGCCATCTATTTTGAAATAACTTCTCTAAAAAGGATCAAGCTGTAAAAGTTACCATTCTGTGTAGATAGACTGGAAACAGAATGGCAGCACAACTCTACAAAATGCAACATGACATTCTAAGTGACGATTCCTGACACTATGAGTAAACATAGATGGTCTGTCAGTTCTTGGGTAGCATGCTTAGAATGTTTGCGATTGAATATTGCATCCATTGTCTCGTTATTAAATCAGGAGGGATAGATGGGTAACTCTGAACTTGCAAACAATAATTTTGTCCTTGATCTGTTGAGAAGACAGAAAAATCACCTCATGCTCTGAGCCTTAAATTTAAAATTTCACCAGGACATTAATCTTTTATTCTACAATGTCAGTTTTGGATTGGATAAACTTGGATGCTCTGAAATTGAATCAAGCCCAGAGGTTAAGCTTATTGAAACACAATGCAATAAAATGAAATCCAGCAATTTACAAAAGGACAATCACAGTAGAGGAGCCTGACACTTAGGGCTGTCACATTGACACAGGTTCAGTCCTGAACTCCAGAGCTGATGTGTTCAGATTACGCACTCACCCTGTGAGGAATTTCTTCAGTTTTCTTCCACATTCTGGAGGCAGGTGCACTAGATAGATTAATTAGCCACTACATTGCTCTAGGTGTAAGTGGATGGGAGAAGATGTGGGAGCTGATGGAATTTTGGGAAGAACGAAGTGGGATTAATGTAGAATTAATACAAATGTATGTCTGAAGAGTAGAATGCATTCTGTGGGCCGACACCTTTTCCTCCAGTTTATGGCTCTCTGACATTCAGTAAGGTCACCTCAGTGTAAGTATCTGGGTACAGCACCTGAGCTTGCAGAAGAACTCCAGATATCTTCATACACAGACTAAGTATTGGATGCCTTTTCCTTGATGCAAAACAGGTAGGGGAGTGAATGTAGTGTGATTTGAAAGCAAAGCTGTTGATAATTTCACCTAATACTGTTTTACATCATTCCGTGTCAAGTGTTTGCTAATCATCCTGTTGTAGTGCCAAAAATACAAACATGAGCACACATGAAAAAGATAGCAAGCTTTTCTCTGTGCTCTATATTTGATGTTTACAGATATACACATTCAGATTGTTTTTACACAATCTGCACATTGTTTCAAAATTACACCACTTCTTGACTGGACAGAAAAATATATTCTTCAGTTTGGTTTGCTTTGTATCTTGTGTCATACTTGACTCAAATCAAATAAACAATTATTATGCACTGTCAAATATCCTGCAACCAAAACAACATATTTAGATTATAATTATGAGAAGATCTGCAGATGCTGGAAATCCAAAGCAACACATACCAAATGCATCCAAACGCTGGAAGCCTGTGTGTTTAGGTGCGTATTGTAATATCTTCAGGACAGGAAAGAAAGGGGGAAGGTGGACCATAGGAGAAAGGGAAGGAGAAATGGACGCGGGGGAAGAGATAGGCAGGTGAGAAGAGGTAAGAGTCCATAGTAGGGAATAGAAGATTGGGAGGGGAGGGAAAAATTACCTGAAGGAGAAATTGCAATTCACACCATCAGTTTGGAGGCTACCCAGATGGAATAAGACGTGGTGTTCCTCCACCCTGAGGGTGGATTCATCCTGGCACAAGAGGAGACCATGGACTGACATGTTGGATTTACAGATTTACAAAATTAATTGGAGTTAACCTTCATTGTTTGCTATGTTTGAATTTGTGTCACACTTTTGTTCTCTATATTTATTTAACAAATTTCACGGCACATGCCGGTGATATTAAATCTGAATCTGATATAACTATTAAAAATATATCCTGATTTATATATTAAAATTCCTGTTTTCACCACCAAACCTGACATCTGAAGTTGAAATGTTAAAATTCTCAACTCCCATTTATTAAGACAATGTTAAAATTGTCCATGTTATCCCGACATCCACTGACAATGACTCACTGTGGATATCAGTACTGAATCTATTATAGACCTGACCTTTCCTCTGACAATGTTTTTGTCCAACATACTTTATCTAACCTTACCATTGTATCACAGATCTATGCCAGGAAAGTTATATCCAGTCAGTACCATTTAAATGGGCAGAGCCTTCAATGTTCTGTACTGTGCAGCTGAAATTGTTTTTATTAACTTCAATGGACTGAGGTTTGGAGGCCATTCTAGAAACTCACACGACAATTTAGTCTGTTGCATGCTACTGATACAGGATTGATTTCTAGAAATATTTCTTCTTTCAGTATGGTGAATTGTAAATTTTGTAAGAATTTTTTTTCTGCTGCTTTCTTTTAAAAATTATCTTTTAGTTTAATGTACACCAAGCACACATAATAGACTTTTTAAAAAGCAAATGCATAGAATCAAACCATCCAATTTGCCGATCCAGATAATTTAACCTCTACTCACAAACCTCTGTGTACCGTTCAAGATAGATTTTAAATCCTTATACTGTAGGAATAATAACCAAGAGGACCAGACTAATGATCCAGAGATACAAATTCAAATACTTCAAGGAATGGAGTTTAAATCCAATCAATCATATAATCTGGGTTAAACAGACAGTGCCACTAAAGGTATAAATGAAGTTACTGGGTTTGCAAACTCTTTTGGATACCCTGTACCCTTCAAAGAACTTGGCCGTCCCTTATCAAGTTAAGCCTACGTGTAACTCCAGATACACGTTGACAAATTGGCTCAGGTTTGACCGGTTCAATTGAAGTTACCTAACCACCTTCTCAATGCGTGGCAATCAAATTCTGACATTACCAAAAAATATTTCATGCACTTTTTAGCAATGGATAACACTTACTAACTTGATCCATGCTATTCAGGTGCATCCCTGCTGCTCGTGTTTACAAGAAAACCGATGTCAGGAGGTGTTTTGAAATTAATATGAGCAGCAACACTGGCTTCTGTGTTTGCCACTTCAGGCCAAAATTCCACATCAATCATGGTCTTATAATAACTGCTAATGGCGCAAGTCCATTTCAATATGCAGTTGCAATTCCAACAGGAAAAAAAATGGTTAAAATATTTCCATTATTTGGATTGGTAGGCTGGACAATTAAAAAGGGTTTGTAGCACATGTATATAAAAATTGACCAGAAATGTAATCTCAGCCTGGTCTGAGAAAGTGAAGCATCTGTGAAATGTATACACTGAGGGAACAGAATGAGAGACACTGAGGGAGACTTGTGTCTGATCATTTGTTTTTATGACAGTCCATTGAGTAATAATATAATTATTTCTGTTCCATTCCTATTTTGACATGTTGATCCAGGGCCGCCTCTTGTGCCAAGATGAAGCCACCTGGCTACCCTTCAGCCTGATAGAATGAATATCAATTTATCCTTCTCGTGAACAAGTTTTACAACTCCTCCCCCCTCTTCTATTCCCCACTCTGACCTTTCACATCTTCCCACCTACCTATTACTTCACTGTGGAATTCCTCCTCCTTCCCTTTCTCCTATTATCAATTTATTTTCCTATCAGATTCTTTCTTCTCCAGCCTTTGACCATTCCCACTCACCTAGTTTCACCTATTACCTTCTAGCTAGAAACTTCCCTTATCCCCACCTTTTTATTGTGGCATCTTCCCCCTTCCTTCACAGTCCTGATGAAGGGTCTTGGCCCAAAGCGTCGACTGTTTACTCTTTTCTATACATGCTGCCTGACATGCTGAGTTCCTCCAGCATTTTCTCCATGTTGCTTTGCATTTTCAGCATCTGTAGACTTTGTCATGTTTGTTATTTCTGTGGTGAGACAGGTTTGAGATAATCAAAACCATTGTGGCAGGAGGTGCTGGAAAAATGCCCTAGAGAAAACAGAAACACTTCAGATAATCAAACAAATACAACTGTTTTACTGAACCCTAGAAACCTAGAGCAGGTCTCGGTGAAGCTTAAAAGATTGTATTTCCCCTCCTGAAATATATCTCATTTTATTATAAAATTGTAAAGATGTTGTGATTATTATCAATGCAATTCAGAAACTCCTGTTACATTGAAAATTGTATCAAACAGTTAAAGTAGAAGTTGCAATAATATCTGTTCATGGCAATGGGGTATACATTAACCGGAAGAATTTTCTGACGCCGGGAGAGGGGAATGGTGTTCTGATCAGGCACCATTAGGTGTCCATGAACCACTGAAACAGGAGCTACAATCAAGAAAGGGCAGCCTGAATGATGTTGCAGGTGAAATCTGAGATGGGGCTGTAGTCAATGAAAGGTGGATTGGCCGGTCACTAATGGATGGCAATCGGTATACAAAGATCTCAGTTCATACTGAGAGTGGGATGGGAATTCTATTATTATAGCCTGGTACAGGTATTGTAATCTCTCAACCTCAAAAGTATTTGCTAAGAGAACATGTATTTTGTCAGTGGTAATTTGCAGTATGGACCTGCACAAATGATAGTAATTCAATGACTGGTCCATTGTAAGCATAAGTAGCCAGTGATCCCTAACATTTTAAACAACTGAAAGGCAATCTGCTTCCCCTCTTCTCTCATCTATCCATGGTTGTTTCGGACAACACTGTATTTCCCTCAGCTGGGGAGATCATCTCTAGGTAAAAGAAGGAAAACAAACACAAGGGAGAGGCTGATTAAAGCCTATCAAATTTCATCAATCTACTCTATAACCAGGAAGTAAGAACCCCTTAACAACTATCTAAACGATGAAATGTAGTGTTTTAGTCAGGAAGGGAATATCAGGTAAAATTTCAGATAATGACAAAGCAGAAAAAGTTGAGAGGACAAGAGGGAGTAAGAGAGCAATAGAGAGAGGGGGGCAGAAAAAGAGAGGGGGGAGAGAGAGAGAGAAAAGCAACACTGCAATCACTCAAGGTTGCATGGAATCATCAACCTACAGAACTTTTACTCACCATCAGCAAGCTGGAGCCCTGCTAAACCATGACCAACACACAGGAAGAGAAGAAGAGTCTCTTAACATTACTACAAGCTCATATGAGTTAGCAGGATGTTTCAATAACCAAAAAAAAAGCCTGAGGGTTTGGCTTTCTCTTTCATCTATTTCAGCACTGGATACGTGTATCCACAAACCTCTCCAGACTTCTATGGACTACACAGGGTTTTGATTGACAATGAATGGGCTGAGGACTTCAAAGGAGTTGGTGGAGTGTCTGGGAGTAACAGTAAAGACAGGGACTTTTTAAAAATTGAGATACAGCGCAGAATAAGCCCTTCTGACCCTTCAAGCCACACTGCCTAGCAAACCGTAACCTAATCAAGGGACAATTTACAATGACCAATTAGCAAATCCACCAGTTCATCTTTGGAATGCGACACTCCACCCACCAACCCTAAAAGTATGTGTTCTCTATTGCTTGATGTTTCAACCCGTGATAAAAAGGGTTCTATCAATCTTATCTATGCCTCTCATAATTTTATGAATCTCTACCCGGTCTCCTCTCAACCTCTGACACACTAAGGAAAACAACCTGAGTTTGTCCAACCTTAGAGTTCATACACTCTAATCTGGACAGCATCTTGGTAAACCTCCTCTGAACCCTCCCTGCAGCGTCCACAATCGTCCTGTTACAGCGCTAGCTAGCTTTGCTGCTTGTTCCCGATCCTCTGCAGTGGTTCTTCCATACTTTGAAACATTTGGATGTCCCTTGTTTATAAAAACAAGCTCTTCCTGCCTTCTTGTCACAGCTTTTGACCTTTTACTTTCAATTCTGTTTCTATAACAACCACTCTAACATCTCTGCTCTAACAACTACTCTGCCTCATTATAGGAAGATTGCAGATCAGACCATGGTGAGGGAAACAGCTTAGCCCAATGGCAGCCAGAAAGTGAGCTTGAGGTCAGAGAAAACTGAGCTAATATTTCCCTAAAGAAACACAAGAAGTTCTAACAGATGAATACTTGGGAGTCATCACTGTATGATAAAAGCAATCATTCCAGGTAATTGAAATGATAAAGCACATTGATGGATCTGACCAGGATTGCCATTAGTAGGTGTTAATGAAAATTTGCTTTTTAGAAAAATCCTTTAGTCTCTGACAAAACTATAATTTAACTTTAGGCTTCAGAGCTGTAACTCAAAGACTTTTACTTTTTGCAAAACACTTTTATTTAGAATCATCAATCAGAAGCAGGATTCCAAAACTATTTTTTATCTTCATGTGTAGTTAAAAGAAAACTGCATATTGCACAGATTAATCCATACAATTCAGCACCAGACTGAAGAATACACTGAACATGTTGATAGTAGGTATTTGTTCTGTTTCATTTTGTACATCATCTTCCAGTTGCTTATGAGTCACCATAGTTTTACGTTAATAATCAGATATAAACTATAATTTTCTGAAATACGCTTAGGAGGGGAGTAAGAAACTTACCAAGTTTGTCTTAGCGAATGCAGACAATATTTAAATTTAAGTGATGGATCCATCATGGGTATATGATTTAAATTCACTATCCAGTTATTTCAAACTGCTCCCAAATCATGAAATCTAAATATTTTAAAGGCAATGTAGTAGGAGAAGTGAGAAGCATAGTTTATATTAAATTAGCCTCACATGTCATCAATATATACTGTACATTCTGAGAAAACACTGATGTGCATACTTGGTAACAAGTTTAATTATTATTAATTTTAATTAAGTGTGAATTTCTGAGAACAATAAAGGCTTTACTGATGTGCCTCTTTTTTTTAGAAACATAGAAACTTGGAAAACCTACAGCACATTACTGGCCCTTCGGCCCACAAAGTTATGCTGAATATGCCCCTGCCCTAGAAATTACTAGGCTTACCTTTAGCCTTCTATTTTACTAAGCTCCATGTACCTATCCAAAAGCCTCTTAAAACACCCTATAGTATCCGCCTCCACCACTGTTGCTGGCAGCCCATTCCATGCACTCATCACTCTTTGAGTAAAAAACTTACCCCTGACATCCCCTCTGTACCTACTCCCCAGGACCTTAAACCTGTGTCCTCTTGTGGCAACCATTTCAGCCCTGGGAAAAAGCCTCTGTCTATCCACACAATCAATGCGATCAATTTTTCTAGAATAGCTTGAAGAGATTTGCAATTGGAATTAGAATTGATTTATTATTGTCACTTGTGCTGAGGCACATTGAAAAACTTGCCTTGCAGTGTTCATAGAAATCAAATTACTATACAATACATTGAGTTACGAGAACAATAATAAAATGCAGAATGAAATGGAACAGTAAAAGTGCAGCGTAGGAAGACAATAAGGTGCAAGATTATAATGAGTTAGATTATGAGGCAAGCATCCATCTTAACATGCTAAGTCATCATTCCATTGACGTCAAACAGTGCATTGAAACTGTCCCTAAGGCTGTTGGTATGTGTTTTTAGACCTGCATCTTCTGCTCGATGGGGAATGTTTGAGGTGGATGCGTTCTTGGTTTATGCTGGCTGGTTTAATGAGGCAGCTGGAACTAAAGACAGAGTTCATGGAGGTTTCTGAGATGTGCTGAACTGCATCCTCAACCCCCTATAGTCTCTGGCAGCCACACTCAGAACAGTTGCCATACAAAGTCATAATGTATAAAGATGCTTTCTATGATGCATTGATAAAAATTGCTAAGGTTCAACAGGCATATCCTAAATTGCTTTATTCTCGAGGAATATATACATAGACAACCTACAGGACGATACTGGACCAACAGTCCACAAAGCTGTGCCGAACATGTCTTTGCCTTACAAATCACCCAGGGTTACCCACACCTCGAACTTCCCGTTTCTACCTCCTACCCAAGATCCACAAACCTGCCTTTCCAGGTAGACCCATTGTCTCAGCTTGCTCCTGCCCCACCAAATCCATTTCTGCATACCTTGACACTGTTTTATCCCCTCTTGTTCAATCCCTTCCCACCTATGTTCATGATACGTCTCACGCTTTGAGATTTTTTCAATGATTTTAAGTTCCGTCACCTTATTTTCACCATGGACATCCAGTCCCTGTATACCTCCACCCCCACCAGGAAGGTCTCAAAGCTCTCCGCTTCTTTTTGGATTCCAGGCCTAACCAATTCCCCTCTACCACCACTCCCCCATCTAGCAGAATTAGTTCTTACTCTCAATAATTTCTCCTTTGGCTCCTCCCATTTCCTCCAAACCAAAGGTGTAGCCATGGGCACCAGCATGGGTCCCAGTTATGCCTGCCTTTTTGTTGGCTTTGTGGAACAGTCCATGTTCCAAGCCTATACGGGTATCTGTCCCCCTCTTTTCCTTTGCTACATCAACGACTGCATTGGCACTGTCTCCTGCACGCATGCTGAGCTTGTTGACTTCATTAACTTTGCCTCCAACTTTTGCCCTGCCCTCAAATTTACCTGATCTATTTCTAACACCTCCCTCCCCTTTCTTGATCTTTCTGTCTCCATCTCTGGAGACGGCTTATCTATTGATATAAGCCTACAGACTCTCACAGCTACCTGGACTATTCCTCTTCCCACCCTGTCTCTTGCAAAAATGCTATCCCCTCCTCACAATTCCTCTGTCTCCGCCGCATCTACTCTCAGGATGAGGCTTTTCATTCCAGGACGAAGGAGATGTCTTCCTTTGTTAAACAAAGGGGCTTCCCTTCTTCCACCATCAACTCTGCTCTCAAACGCATCTCTCCCATTTCTTGCACATCTGCCCTCACCCCATCTGCCCGCCACCCCACTCGGGATAGGGTTCCCCTTGTCCTCACCTATCACCCCACTAGCCTCCGGATCCAACGTATAATTCTCCATAACTTCCATCACCTGCAATGGGATCCCACTACCAAGCACATCTTTCCCTCCCCCACTCTTTCTGCTTTCCATAGGGATCACTCCCTATGTGACTCCCTTGTCCATTCATCCCCCCCATCCCTTCCCACCAATCTCCCTCCTGGCACTTATCCTTGTAAATGGAACAAGTGCTACACTTGCCCTTACACTTCCTCCCTCACCACCATTCAGGGCCTCAGATAGTCCTTCCAGGTGAGACGACACTTCACCTGTGAGTCGGCTGGTGTGGTATACTGCGTCCGGTGCTCCTGGTGTGGCCTTTTATATATTGGTGAGACCCGACGCAGACTGGGAGACCGTTTCGCTGAACACCTATGCTCGGTCCGCCAGAGAAAGCAGGATCTCCCAGTGGCCACACATTTTAATTCCACGTCCCATTCACATTCTGATATGTCTATCCATGGCCTCCTCTACTGTCAAGATGAAGCCACACTCGGGTTGGAGGAACAACACCTTATATACCGGCTGGGTAGCCTCCAACTTGATGGCATGAACTTTGACTTCTCTAACTTTTATTAACATCTCTCTCCTTCTTACCCCATCCCTGGTATATTTAGTTTTTCTTTTTCGCTCTCTGCCTGTTCTCCATCTGATGCTCCCCTCCCCCTTTCTTTCTCACCAGGTCTCCCATCCCATGATCCTTTCCCTTCTCTAGCTCAGTATCCCTTTTCCCAATCACCTATCTGCCTCTCAGCTTCACCCCAACCCCTCTGGTCTTCTCCTATCATTTTGCATTTTCCCCTCCCCCTTCTACTTTCTATCTACTATCCTCTTTATTCTCCTCTTACTATCTTTCCTTTCAGTTAGTCCTGACAAAGGGTCTCGGCCCAAAATGTCGACAGCGCTTCTCCCTATAGATGCTGCCCGGCCTGCTGTGTTCTACCAGCATTTTGTGTGTGTTCCTTGAATTTCCAGTATCTGCAGATTTCCTCGTGTTTACCCATAGCCCTCTATTTTTCTGAACTCCATGTAGCTATCCAGGAGTTTCTTACAAGACCCCATTGTATCCCCCTCCATCACAATCACCAGCAACCCATTCTACGCACTCACCACTATCTGCGTAAACAACTTACCCCAGATATCTCCTCTGTACCTACTTCCAAGCACCTTAAAATTGTGCCCTCTCATGCTAGCCATGGGAAAAAGCCTTTGACTATCCACACGATCAATGCCTCTCATGATCTTGTACACCTATATCAGGTCACCTCTCATCCTCCATTGCCACAAGGAGAAAAGTCCTAGTTCACTCAAACTATTCTCCTAAGGCATGTTCCCCAATCCAGGCAACATCCTTGTAAATCTCCTCTGCATCCTTTTTATGGTTTCCACATCCTTCCTGTAGTGAGGCGACCAGAACTGAGTAGAGTACTCTAAGTGGGGTCTGACCAGGGTCGTATATAGCTGCAACATTACCTCTTGGCTCCTAAGCTCAATACCATGATTGATGAAGGCCAATGCACCATATGCGTTCTTAACCACTGAGCTAACCTGCGCAGCTGCTTTGAGCATCCTATGGACTCGGACCCCAAGATCCCTCTGATCCTCCACACTGCCAAGTGTCTTACTGTTAATACTATATTCTGCCATCATATTTGACCAACCAAAATGAACCACTTCACACCTATCTGTGATGAACTCCATCTGACACTTTTCAGCTCAGTTTTGCATCCTATCAATGTCCCGCTGTAACCTCTGACAGCCCTCCACACTATCCACAACACCTCCAACCTTGGTGTCATCAGCATATTTACTAACACATCCCACCACTTCCCCATCCAAGTCATTTATAAAAATCATGAGGAGAAAGCATCCTAGAACAGATCCCTGAGGCATCCCCCACTGGTCACTGAACTCCATGCAGAATATGACCCATCAACAACCACTCTTTGCCTTGTGTGGGCAAGCCAATTCTGAATCCACAAAGCAATGTCCTCTTGGATCCCATGCCTCCTTTCTTTCTCAATAAGACTTGCATGGGGTGCTTTATCAAGTGCCTATCTGTAATCCATATACACTACATCTACTGTTCTACCTTCATCAATGTGTTTAGTCACATCCTCAAAAAATTCAGACAGGCTCATTAGGCATGACCTGCCTTTGACAAAGCTATGTTGACTATTCCTAATTATATTATGCCTCTCCAAATGTTTATAAATCCTGCCTCTCAGGATCTTCTCCATCAACTTACCAACCACTGAACTAAGGCTCACTGGTCTATAATTTCCTGGTCTATCTCTACTCACTTTCTTGAATAAAGGAACAACATCCACAACCCTTCAATCTTCTGGAGCCTTTCCCATTCCCAGCAATGATGTAATCAATGATCATCACCAGAGGCTCAGCAATTTCCTCCCTTGCCTCCCACAATAGCCTGGCTAGTCCCGGTGACTTATCCAACTTGATGCTTTCCAAAAGCTCCAGCACATCCTTTTTCTTAATATCTATATGCTCAAGCTTTTCAGTCTGTTATAAGTCATCTCTACAATTGCTAAGATCCTTTTCTGTAGTGAATACTGAAGCAAAGTACTCATTAAGTACCTCTGCTATCTTCTCCGTTCCTATACACAGTTCTCCACTGTCACACTTGATTGGTCCTATTCTCTCACATCTTATCCTTTCTGCCTTCACATACTTGTAGAATGCCTTGGGGTTTTCCTTAATCCTGTCTTCCAAGGCCTTCTCATGGTCCCTTCTGGCTCTCCTAATTTCATTCTTAAGCTTCTTCCTGCTAGCCTTATAATCTTTTAGATCTCTATCATTACCTACTTTTTTTGAACCTTTTGTAAAGTTATCTTTTCTTCTTGACTAGATTTAAAACAGCCTTTATAAACCATGGCTCCTGTACCCTATCATCCTGTCCCTGTCTCATTGGAATGTACCTATACAGAACTCCACGCAAATATCCCCTGAACATTTGCCACATTTCTTCTGTACATTTCCCTGAGTACATCTGTTTCCAATTTATGTTTCCAAGTTCCTACTTGATAGCCTCATATTTCCTCTTGCTCCAATTAAACACTTTCCTGACTTGTCTGTTCCTATCTCCCTCCAATGCTATGGTAAAGGAGATAGAGTTGTGATCACTGTCTCCAAAATGCTCTCCTACTGAGAGATCTGACACGTGACTAAGTTAATTTCCCAATACCAGATCAAGTACAGCCTCTCCTCTTGCAGGCATTGATGAGCTTTCTTGGCCACATCTTTGTGGTTGGGCTAGGATTGGCTATTGATGAATCTCACTCCAAGCAAGTTGAAGCTTTTAACCCTCACAACCCCAGCACCATTGAGGAAGACTGGAGCAGGTGCATAAGCTTCCTTCCTGAAGTTGATAACCAGCTCCCTTGTTTTGCTGACATTGAAGGAAAGGGTGTTATTATGACAGCATTTCACTGAGCTCTTTTTATTCACAAAGACATCTCAGGGTACTTGGAGGGACATGATAAAGTAGACCATAGCCTATTTTCCTCAAGGGAAGATCTTGCCTGACAATGGCTTCTCACACACCTTCAAACTCCATTGATGTTGAAGACCTGGAACAGAAAAACAAGCATTTGAATTCCACTTTTATTTGTTGTCAAGGGAGGAGAGGACTACAGAGAAGATTCACCATTCAAGTTCTGAGGGAAGATTGATTATATTAGAATTGCATTCTCTTTACAGAAGAATGAGAGGAGAGCTCATCAAAAGATACAAAATTATAAAAGACTTGTCATGTCTGTTTCAGGGAATATATTTTCCCTAGTGAAGGTGCTAAGACCCCAGAGGACAGAGTTTAAACAAAAAGGATAAGCTGTTGTGCTCTGAGATAAGGAAATATTCTTTAATCAGAGGATGATGAATGTTTGGAATTCACTGCCCCAGAGAGCTGCAGAGTCCCAGTCATTAGCATCATTCTAAAAAGAACTCGAAAGATCTCTGGACAATCAAGGTATACAGGGGAAGTGCAAGAGAATGACTTTGTGATAAAAGACCAGTCTTCTTTGTGATGAAAGGTGATGCAGTCTTGAAGGTGAAAATGGCTTTCTTCTTCTATGTCATATGTTCTAACAGAGAGATGTCAAATGGAAATCTTTTAGTGACTTTAGAATAAATGACATTGGGTCATTATTGAAGTTATTTTGACTTTGATGACAAAGCAAGGAATGGATAGTGGGTTTGCCTGAAGATAGTAAGGAAGGATAATGGGCCATAATCTCAGCTACTGGACATCTCAGCTTCATCCTTTTGATGGTTGATTCACTGTTGCATTGGAAAAAGACAAATAGTCATAGAGCATTGCATTGTAGGGTATCATACTTGGGAGAATTGTTCATAATTCACAACTGCTGATATTGAGTTGGGGTTTCAAATGAGTTACTGGTTTCATTAAACCTTTCTGCTTTCTCTACATCAATAAGCCCGATCAGCATGGCCTCAACAGAAGGATGCCCACGGTTGCTAAACAGACAATGCCAGGCCTGTGCTTTTACCATGTGTGATTTGCTACGAATGTAAAGAAGTGCCAACCACCTTGCAGCTTTGACAGTGTCAGTGTATCAAGACATCAGAGACTGTGAACGCTGTGGGGTCCAGCTGCTAGGGTTTCCCACTGTTCATTACAGACATCCTTTCAGGGCAATGTTTCTTGTCTAACATGGGTACTCAGGTGAGTGTGCTGCCAGCATCGCCTATGGATCAGGAGGCAAAGAGCAATGAAACCTACCAGGAGGCTGCCAATGGCAGCAGGATCCACACTTAAGAGTCATGATGGGTGGCACTCTGCTTCAGTGAGCAATGTTACACATGGGAATCCGTTCTGGTTAAAGTGGCGAGACCGCTGCTTGGTGCAGATTTCCTGTGTGCCCAAGGACTATGTTAAGAACTGCCAGCTTGTAGATGTCAAGGAATTGTGTCATTACCCTGCTCCACAAAGAGGTTCCCCTCAATGACTTTGTCAAATGCTTGCACCATCACATGTGAGTTTACTTGACTGCTGGATGAATTCCCAAACCTCATCAAACCCACATTTTCCATGACAGTTTCAAGGCATGGGGTCGAGCACCACATTTCCACAATCAGTCCATGACCCTACATATAGACTGGACCCAGGAAAGATGGCAACTGCAAAGGCTGAGTTTGCCAACGTGGAAAGACTGGGATTGTATCCCAGTAAATATCCCCTGGGCTTCAGTCCTCCATAGGGTCCCTAAGTCCGATGGTTGCTACCACCCTCATGGTGATTACCATCTCCTTACCAAGGCCACCTCCCCCAGTCATTATCCAGACCCACACATCAAGGACTTCTTGGCACGTTTAACTGGAAAGTTAAGTTTTTCCAACGTCTTTTTAGTTAGAGGGCTAATATCAGGTGTCTTTGTGGTCAGAGGTCATTCCCAAAACAGCAGAGATAAGCCCATATAGCATTCTTGAGTTTCTGCACATGCCATTTGGACTGACAAATGCAGCACAGACTTTCTAAAGGCCAATGGTCTCTGCAGTACAAGACTTAGATTTTCTTTTTGTTTATTGGGATAACATACTTGTCACCAGTGCGTCCACATCTGAGCAGGTATCTCATCTCCGCACAGTTTTCACACACAAAATGCTGGTGGAACGCAGCAGGCCAGGCAGCATCTATAGGAAGAAGTACAGTCAACTTTTCGGGCCAAGAACCTTACTTGAATTTCCAGCATCTGCAGATTTCCTTGTGTTTCTGCACATTTTTTAAGGGCTCAAGCCGACACGGGTCGGGTCGATTATTAATCCTGCTGCTCTGAGGGTTTTCCTGACCGGTGAGTGCTGGCATGCTCATCTCCAGTGGTCCTGATGAGGATCGGAGCTGCTCCAAAAGGAGATCTGCAGTTGTCCGTGGCTGAGCTGGTATACGAGTAGCCATTACGAGTATCAGGTGATTTCATTCCTGACACCACGATTGTCTGGTCAGCCTCTTAACAGCATTCTACCCTACTCAGTAAATTCAGTTCCTTTCCACCTATTCCTAAATCCCATCATGGCATACAGCACTCTTGGGTTCCTGTTGACCTACATACCACCTCATTTGTTTTTGTCTGCTAAGGTGAACACCAGGATTCACTTAGGCCCCCTTACAATGGCCCCTCCTGCATTTTGGAACAAAGAGAATAGATTTTTATCATAGATAAAAGGAGTAAACCTGAATGCGTTTTGGTAGATTGGCCTCAGACTCCACCATAGGAAGCATCCTCTCCACATCCACCCTTTCTAGTCTTTTTAGCATTCAGTAGGTTTCAATGAGACCCCCAAGCATTCTCTAAATTCCAGTGCGTACAGGCTCAAAGCTGCCAAACGCTCCTCATATGTTAACACCTGTATTTCCAGAATCATTCACATGAACCTCCTCTGGACTATCTCCAATGCCACCAAATCATTTCAGAGATATGGGGCACAAGACTGTTGACAATACAGCAGGTGCACCCTGACTTATGTCGTATAAAATCTCAGCATTTTCTCCTTGCTTTTATAGTCCATTCCCCTTGAAGTAAATGCTAACATTGCATTTGCCTTCTTTACCCCAGACTCAATCTATAAATTAACCTTCTAGAAACGTTGCACGAAGGCTCCTAAGTCCCTCTGCACCTCTGATGTCTGCACCTTCTCCCCATTTAGATGATAGTCTGCACTCTTGTTCCTTTTACCAAAATGCATTATCAAGCATTTCCCAAAACTGAATTCCATCTGCTCCTTTTTACCCATTCTACCAATTTGTCTAAGTCCTGCTGCAATTGCATTGCGTCCTCAGCGCTACCTACCCCTCCACCTATCTTGCTATCAGCTGCAAACTTTGCCACAAGTCCATCAATTCCATTACCTAAATCATGGACGAACAGTGTGAAAAGTGGCGGACCTAATACTGACCCCTGAGGAACACCACTAGTCATTGGCAGTCAACCAGAAAAGGCCCCCTTTATTCCTACTTGATGCTTCCTGCCTGTCAGCCATTCCGCTATCCATGCCTGTATAATTCATATAATTTCATCTTTTTAAGAAACCCCAAGTGTGACACCTTATCAAAAGACTTCTGAAAATCCAAGTAATGACATCCACTGCCTCTCCTTTCTCCACCCTGTTTGTTACTTCCTCGAAGAACTCTAACAGATTTGTCAGACAATATTACCCTTCACAGAAATCATTACTTTCTCATTAGTCTCCAAATACCTCAAAACCTCCAACACTTTCCCAACCACTGAGGTTAAACTAACTGGCCTATAATTTCCTTTCTTTTGCCTTCTTCTATTCTTAACGAGTGTAGTGTCATTGGCCTTCCTGTGAATTACCTGGTCGGGACCCTCCAGCACTGCTGTACTATAATGGGTGCCATGTGTGCTGGACCCTTTCTCTTTTTGCAATCCCCGAGGGACCACCCTGCTTCACTCCAGGCCAAGAACCGTAGCGGTGCTGGACTGTTGATGAGTCGTGCATTGAATAGGGTTGGGAGTGTTGATAATTGTCCCTAGTAGCTTAAGAGTCGTGTCTGCACAAAGTCAAGGGGGGGAATGTGTGTGTGTGTGTGTGTGTGTGTGTGTGTGTGTGTGTGTGTGTGTGTGTGTGTGTGTGTGTGTGTGTGTGTGTGCGCGCGCGCGCGATTTTCCCACATTCGTTAGTAATTGTCTGCTTGTGTTTTATTGCCAATCAGACTGCTGTAAATTGTGTGTGTGTGCATTTGCTTCTGTTGCCATTTTCCCATGTTTGCCTTCTGTAAATTAAATCCTTTACTACCAAGGCCACGTGTCCAGAGTCTTTGTCCTTGAGACCTATCAAATCTGTTACCTCATTTACAACAATTGTCTAGTCTAGTGTAGTTTTGTGTTGTTTCATGTACCACCAGGGTCCTGGAGGAACGTCATTTCATTTTTACTGTGTACTGTACCAGCAGTTTATGGTCGAAATGACAATAAACTTGAAGTGACATTTGCAATCTTTCAGACCTCTTGGACCATGCCAGAATCAAGTGATTCTTGAAGACCATGACCAATGCATCCGTTACCTCTTCAGCAACCTCTCTCAGGACTCTGGGATGTAGTCCATCTGGTCCAGGTGACTTATCAACCTTAAGTCCTTTCAGTGTGTCAGGCACTTTTATCTTTGTAATAGCAATAGCACTCACTCCTGCTCCCTGACACTCACAAACCTCTGGCACACTGCTAGTGTTTTCCACAGTGAAGACAGAAGCAAAGTATCCATTAAGTTCATCTGCCATTTCTTCATCCCCTATTACTACCTCACCAGCATCATTTTCCAGTGGTTGAATATCAACTCTCATCTCCCTTTTACTCTTTATATAACTGAAAAAGCTTTTAGTATTGTGCTTTAAATTATTGGCTAGTCTGCCTTCATATTTCATCTTTTCCTTTCTTATAGCTTTTTTAGTTGCCTTTTGTTAGATTTTAAAATCTCCCAATCATCCAACTTCCCACTCATTGCTGCTACCTTATATGCCCTTTCCTTGGTGTTTATGTGGTCCTTAACCTCCTTTGTTAGCCACAGTTGCCTACCCCTGCCATTTGAGAACTTCTTCCGCTGTGGGACGTATCTATCCTGTGCCTTGTAATCTATTCCCAGAAACATTAATCACTTCTGCTCTGTCATAATCCCTGACAATATCCTCCTCCAATACACCTGGGCAAACTCATCTCTTATCCCTCTGCAATTCCCTTTATTCCATTGTGATACTGATACCTGTGAGTTATGACTCACCCTCTTGAATTGCAGTATGAAATCAATCAGATTGTGATCACTGTCTTCTAAGAATTCCTTTACATTAAGCTCCCTAATAATATCTGGGTTGTTACACAACACCCAATCTAAGATAGCCTTAAGCTCAAGCACAAGCTACTCTAAAAACCATCTCATTGGCATTCAACAAATTCCCTCTCTTGCAATCCAGCACCATCCTGATTTTCCTAATCCCTTTGCATATTGAAGTCCCCCATTACAATTGCGTCATTACACTTGTTACATGCCTTTTCCAGCTTCCTTTGCAATCTCATCCCTACATTTTAGCTGCTATTTGGAGGCCTATATATGATTCCCATAATGTTTTTTCACCCTTGTAATTTCTTCACCCACAAAAGTTTCAACATTCTCTGACCCTATGTAACCTCTTTCTAAAGATGTAATTCTATCTCTTACCTATGGAATTACACCACCACCTATGCAATCCTGCCTCTCCTTTCGATATGAAGTATACCCTTTGATGTTAAGCTTCCAACTATGGCCTTCTTTCAGCCATGACTCAAAGTCTCCCCATCTTCCCCTCCCATGAACAAGCAGCAGCAAGCATCGACGACCCCACAGCAAAATAAGCATCTGCGCCCCCTCCCCACCAAACATTCAAGCATTCAGCAAAGCATCAATAAGACACAGACGCAGTACCTCAAAGACTACTGGTTCACCCACTATTCGATATACCTCAGGCACTCTCTCCCTAATAACTGAAAAAGAGGTGTCCCTGTTTCACAGTGAGAGGGGAGACATAACAAACAACTCGCTGATTTATGGTGTTGAAAGTCTTGCGTTGCTTTTTCCGAGCCCTGTGCCCAAATAACTCAAGTCACTGGACACACAACCCATGGTAGCTAACCCGCTGCTCCCGATCTTCTGTGTTATCCCACAATGCATCAGGCGGCAGCACCGGCCTTGAATTAGCCCATCTCCAGAACCACAAAAATCAGAAACTCTGAAGGTGCACTAACCTTCCAGGCCGCGTCTTTGGGACATCGAAAAGCGGCTGGTCATGAGGCCCTGAGAGCAATTCACATTCCCACAAATCATGTTTCATTTTATTGGTAGTCTTTTGCTAACTAAAGCAGTTAGACAGGTACATGAACAGGCAGAGAACTGAGGGATACCGTATAGACCAATTACAGGCAGATAAGATGATATGATATGGGAGCAGAATTAGGCCATTGGACCCATAGTGACTGCTCTACAAAATGAGTTCAGGTTGGATGGGCATCGTGGCTGGCACAGACATTGTGGTATGAAATCAATCAGATTGTGATCACTGTCTTCTAAGACAAAGCGTTTATTCCAGTGCTGTATTGTCCTCTGTTGTAGAACAGAGGAGGCAGGCTGATAAAATTTGTTAATTACCTCGAGGAGGTGAGCAAAAGAGTATTCTCTAGAGGCAACACAAGTGAATCTGCAGATGCCGGAAATACGTAAATAAAAACACAAAATGCTGGCAAAACAGCAGGCCAGACAGCATCTATGGGAGGAGGTAGTGACGATGTTTCGGGCCGAAACCCTTCATCAGGAGTGAAGTAACATGGGATGGTCGAGGGGGGGATAAGAAGTGGGGGGAGGGATAAAGTAGAGAGCTGGGAAGTGATAGGCTGAAGGGAAATGGGCTGGGGTAAGGTGGAGAATTATGGGAAATAAAAGAGAAAGAAAGGTAGGGCTGGGGGGAGATTATAGTGAGGGGGAAAAAGAGGGAGAAATAGAACCAGACTAAAATTATAGATAGGGATGGGGTAAGGGGGTGGGGGGGGGGCAGATGTACCTTATCTCCCGCCTAGGTAGCCTCCTACCTGCCGGCATGAACATTCAACTCACAGACCTCCGTTGATACTCCTACCCCCCCACCCTTACCTCATCCCTATCTATAATTTTAGTCCGGTTCTCTTTCATTCTCTTTTTCCCTCCTCGCTATAATCTACCCCCAGCCCTACCTTTCTTTCTCTTTTATTTCCCATAATTCTCCACCTTCCCCCTAGCCCATTTCCCTTCAGCTTATCACTTCCCAGCTCTCTACTTCATCCCTCCCCCAACTTCTTATCCCCCCTCGACCATCCCATGTTACTTCACTCCTGATGAAGGGTTTCGGCCCGAAACATCGTCACTACCTCCTCCCATAGATGCTGTCTGGCCTGCTGAGTTCCGCCAGCATTTCCTGTTTTTATTTGAGTATTCTCTAGACTTCATTTGAAAAGGGATCAAATAGCACCAAGTTAAAATTAAGCTTTTTTTAAAATTTTATTTTAGGTTTAGCCATTTAATGGACTTCACCAAAATGTTTTTTGTTCAAGATTATTTATTTTGAATTAATTTTCAGTTTTTATCAAATTAAGTGTTTGGTTGGGAAAGAGAGGTTTCTGCTTTTCCCGTCACCTAAAGCCCAGTTGCTGCTCATGGATCACACCACCCTGTGGAGATACTTAAAGGGGTGGGCTACCTCAATGATGATTTGTGTCCAGTGTTTTATATAACCTACGTTTAGGATCTGGAATGGACTGTGGCGGATGTAAATCCAATCAAGTCATTCAGAAGGAATTGGCAGTCAGTAAAAGTACAGGATCATGGGGAAAGAATTGCGGATGGACTGAATTGCTCTGTGTAGATAGCCTCAATGGCTGAATGGATCTTTTCTGGATTGTGGGAATTCAATGAAATTATGATTCTAGGTGATTCCATTCACTTGCTATCGGAATCCTTCCAATTGGCTGAGCTCCTGGATTTAGGAGACACTATCAAAAAATCTTAAATAAGTTACCACAGTACGTATATTTTGAAGCCTGTTAACACCGCAGCTTAGCAAGCCACCTAATGCATTATACAGCCATAAAACCACAGCCTTTCATTCACTATCAGCCCCTGATATTTTGCTGTCAGATCCTTCCTTTTTAAACTATTGACAGCAAACATTATAATTCCTTCTACAATCTTCATCAACTCTCCCACTTTAAAATCATTGGCATATCGCCTCCTACTCCTAACCCACCTATACAAAACCTGTGCTGATTCCCAAGCGAGTTCTGCACCAATGGATCTGACAGATTTCAGATATTAAGCTAAAGTCCCGTCTTCTCTCTCAAGGGAACTGAAAAACAATTTTGCTACATAACATTTAAGAACAGCAGGTGTGACCTGACCAATTCGCATTCCTTTGTCGACATCATTAAAAAGCATTGCTGTTACTGGAAGCTAGCTGTGCACAAAATGGAATGTTCCATTCTCTTTTTAATAACAGTGAGGTCACTTCAAAGATATCTTGTAAAAGTTGTAAAAAGTAAATGTATATCTTCTTAGATTCCATCTACAATTTCCTTTTCTTCTCCAAAGTGCCAAGATTGCATTCGCAAGGGTATTAATTTTGGGATTGCTGCCTGTGCCACACAACAGTGAGCATAGGAATTGAATCAAGCCACTGGCTGCCTCCTGAAATACTGCCACAACGGCTTGTCCCTGGTTCCACCGTGTTGCATTGGGCCACTGCAGGGTGTGCTGCACTGCGGCGGGCTGCTGTAAGACTGATGGCGCTGTTGCTGCCCCCGCCAGCTCTGCTTTCTGGAATCGCCCTACCGGACAGCCACCTCTTTAGTGCCGAGGGAGAGAATCACCCCTGGCACATCCACACGGGCCCCCCAGTGGATAACAGGTCCGGGCCAATGAAGCAGAACTCCCAGATGTCGGTCAGCCACACCTCGTGCTCCACTGTGTTTTTCCCCACTGCGCTGCACAGTCTCCTCTTCCATCACACTGATGCACAGTTCTCGGTGACCATAGCCAGGTGGACCACCATTGTTGTCCTCCCAGGCGGGGATGGCTGGCCCGTGTTGGGCAGGAATCCCATACTGATGATAGAGATGGTTGACCCTGTGTCCACTAACCGGCGTCTGATGCCCTCCACCACACAGATCACATACAAGCCTTGTTCTTCATCCAACAACCCAACCAGAAAGATAAAAATGGAGTGATTCTGCTGGAGGTTTTGGTTGGCGCTGTCTGCTCAGTGTTTTCCCATGACACTGGTGCAGCACTGTCCTGGGTCATGTGGCCTGACTCACACACACCGATAGCAGAGATCGCTTTGTAACACGCGATGGGACCAGCGCAGTGTTGGTCAGACCTGTCTCACAGGCTCTCTCTCGTCTGTTTCCTCCCCCACCTCAGTGACACAAGCCTGGGCTCGTGGAGTGCTGGACGACACTAGGGGGGCTAAAATTGTTTCTGTCCTCTCCACCTCGACCAGCTATGATGTTGATGTCAGGCAAACATGCTGACAAAGATGCTCCAGTGTTAGTGCCTTGACAAAGGCAAGCTCTTCCTGGATAGCAGCAAGGAATAGGGGGTAGCCATGTTGAGCACAACAGCAGAGCTCTGCTGTGAATGCTCCCAGACTTTCTACCACTCAGCACTGTCTGCTGACCAGTTCTTCACTCAGTTGCTTCCTACAAAGGCCTCCGCCCGAGCCATCACTCCAGCTGTTGCTACGAGAGCCCTGCAGTTACACTGCTCAGCTGGCATTAGGTTGAGGAGGGCCTACAGGGCATCCCCCTCCAGCACCAGGGCAGGGTGCTCTGCCCACTCGGTGGGGCCACACCTGTTGTGCCATGCGGCAGGTTTAACACAAGCCAGGTAAGGCTCCAGGTGGCTGGTACCGTGGTATTCAGGGAGCTTCAGGGTGGATCTTGTGGAAAAACCATTGAGGCCTGTTGGTCTTCTCTTGCTCTGTCAGCATCACTGGTGCCCGCCATGTTGCCCGACTTGGATTCCCCGGTGCGGGCCACGAGGCAGGTGGGTGATGCAATCTGCTAAGTCTCCCAGTTTAGGGTATGCTCACTCCATCAGGGTTTCATGGGAAGGCACTATGCCTGCCTTTCAGGTCTTCTGTCCAGGTCAGCATCCTGTTTCTGGGGGCCCGGCCCAGGGGTGCGGGCAGAGCATACTGCTCAGCCCCCTGACTTATTCCCTGGGTCTTAAGGGGCTCCATCTGACACTGTAACTCTTTAATCGCACCACTTCTGACATCAATGCGGCGAGCATTTTGTCCAGGATGACAGATGAGAAAAGCTCATTTAACTCAAAAGCTGGTTTTAGTGCAACAAGCACAAAAGCAGACCTGTTACTATGACCCAGTGAGAGAACCCACTCAGTCACATACAGACTGAGAAGGTAATTACCACACACCCTGCTTACAGTCAGATTGACTCACAAACACACATATAAATAACTGTATAACCCAAGCTAAAATGTAACAATAAATGAACTTGAACATACCACCATAATCCCATGAAAGTGTTTTAAAGCCGGAAACCTACACCCCCCCCCCCCCCCCACCCCCGGCATGCTACAATATACTTAAGCAGTGCATGGTCTGGATCTAGAATGAATTTCCTAACATAGGTATTGGTATAGATATTGTAGATTTTAAAAATATATTGGAAAGTGAGGAAGGAGAGGGAACATTGGGACCAATTAAACTATTACTCCAAATACCAATATGAACACAATGGCCTGTTTCTATATGGTATTATTCTGATACTCTATCATACTTATCCTGGCTCTCTTTCACTAATTTGATCAACCATAACTATAATTCGTAACTGTGACTTCTTGTTTTTTAATGCAGCATGTTGAGTAGTCAATTATTTTTGTCAGACTAATCACAGTGGAAGTGATCTGACAGAAAAAATATAAACATTTAACTTTTAAATTTTTACTCTCTTACCATTTACTCTCTTGAGCTATTTTGAACCGTGGACTGCATGGATAACTGAAAGAATTTAAAAGTCCAATAACTAGCTTATGTAATTATAGTGCAGCGTGCAATTTATGATCAAATCTCTCCAAGTTTAACATTTGAGATCAATTGCCTGTGAATATGTTGTTGTAAAAAAAACACTAATCTTCATGTGACAATTAAAATGAACCATCTGCCAGCTGACTTTAAAATGAAGATGCTTAGTTTCTGAACAGAAGCTTCACCAGTAATACACAATATCAGCTTTTATCTCTGTTCATCCTAATGCAATACACTATTTTACTTACACAAGGCAATGCTCCCCATGTGGGTTTGTTCCAAGATCTTATGGAACCACCTTAGTAAATGTTTCTACCTGCTAAACACACAACAAAGCAATGCATTGGCTTTGAGTTCAGCTTCTTAAATGCATTTACATTGATCATATTCAACTGAAATTCAGAAGCAAAATTCAATATCTACCTGTTGCCTGAAATGGCATTAATCAGAGAAAAGCACAGTTGAATTGGCGTTGGCAAGAAATTGATAAGCAATGCATTTACTTTTCTTATGCAAAAGAAACACAATTATGTCTAGTTAAGCAATAGGAAGTGCTATGGACAATCACAGCATATATTCAGCATCTGATAGATCTCTTGCTTCTGTTTATTAGGTCTCCTGAGGGAGCCAGTCATTTGGCTCCTCCAATATGCCCATTAGAGTGATGCCTGTTGGAGGACACATCTGAAGATTTGAGTGTCCCCGAGTAGAATAGATATTGATGTGGCTGAGCAGGAAAATGACATCAAACACTGTTGAGAACAGTAAAATCAGGATTGGGTTCCTTCAGAGTCTACTGATCTCTTAATAGTCACCTGTGGTAGAAGCTGAACCCTTTGGTAGTTTTATCATCCTCTGAAGTGGATTACCTCTGTAAAGTGGTATTGCAAACTCATGGTTACTTGTATTTTCACCATTATCATGAGATCTAATCCCAAAATTGAACTCCATGATGCTGCTCGAAAAATACCCAATTTTCTTTTATGGCTCTGTCTAAAAAAGCCTCAAATTGAGCCCAAGGAAGTGTCCTGAAAGGATTAAGGAATGATCTATTAACAGCCAAAAATATCAGGCTAGCTTTCCAAAGGTCAAGTTATTGATAAGCACTCATTACTTAAGCTAACATTAACATATCTATGACTGATCAATCTTCCTAATACCCAGCATGGCTATAAGCTATGCTTCTACAGAGTGAGCTCCTTTGATGTATTGCAAAGACAGAGTTACAGTTCAGACAAACCTAGAGATTAATAGGCAGAGTGTCTTCAAGGTTCAGGCACTTGTCAGGCAATTACAACACTGACAACTACACAACAATATGGAACATTACCTCAGTATGCCTTGTTCACCAAAAGCAAGACAAATCCAATTCAGTTAACTTTTGCCCTATTAACCTATTTTTAAACATCAGCAAAATTGTGTAAATTGCTATCAACGGTGCCTACTGGAGACACTTAGTAATATGTGGATCACAATTTGTGTTTTGTTTGGACTACTCATTTCCAGACCCAATGACAATATTATTATTATTATTATTATTATTATTATTATTATTATTATTATTATTATTATTATTATTATTATTATTATTATTATTATTATTATTATTATTATTATTATTATTATTTGTGTTTTTCTCAGCTCAAGCTTGTAAAACCTGAGATATGGGCATAGCCAAACTCACTCATTTCTCAAATACTAGAAACTTCTGAACTATTCCACTGTTATTTAATGCTGTGGCTTTCTGAAGATTTCCATAAATATTGCTGAGCTGGCCTAATTGTTTAATGCTATTGTGTAATGACTTTGGAATGTTACCAATTGTAGATATTACTATTGGGACAATGTATACCCTGTTCATGTTCCATAGTCTTTCAATTTCCTCTTTTAATCCATCACATTTCTTTTTACTTATTGATTTCTGTATGTTATGTGTGTTTAGAATAGCTAAATATCTTAAATAAATTGTACTTGTTTGCTTATCCTGTATTATTTTTGAATTTAATTGAATTGACATTACTTACATCCTTCATATACACGAGAAGTAAAAATCTTCATGTTACATCTCCATTCAAATGTGCAATGTGCAATTATAGCAATTTATAGTAAATATTATATACAATAGGATATTCAATATAACATAGAAATACAGTTGAGTCAACATGAATTAAGCAGTGTGATGGCCTGGTGGAAGAAGCTATCCTGGAGCCTGTTGGTCCTAGCTTTTATGCTGTGGTACAGTTTCCTGGATGGTAGAAGCTTGAACATTACGTGTTTGCAGTAACTGGGGTGTCCAATGATCCTTTGGGCACTTTTTACACACCTGTCTTTGTAAGTGACCTGAATAGTGGGAAGTTCACATCTACAGATGCACTGGACTGTCTGCACCACTCTCTACAGAATCTTGCAATTGAGGGAGGTACAGTTCCCATACCAGGCGGTGATGCAGCCAGTCAAGATGCTTCAAGTTGTGTCCCTATAGAAAATTCTTAGAATTAGGGGGGTCATTCTAAACTTCTTATTGTGCCTTTTTCACTACACAGCCAGTTATTATGGATAGTCCTATCTGTAATAATGTGGGTGCATGGCGAAGTGGTAAAGGCGTTCGACTAGCGAGCTGAAGGTCGTGAGTTCGAGCCCCAGCCAAGGCAGCATGTTGTGTCCTTTAGCAAGGCACTTAACCACACATTGCTACGGTCCACCCAGTTGAAAATGGGTCCCGGCAAACTGCTGGGGGGTAACCTCGCGATAGACTGGCATCCTATCCGGGGGGGGTCTTGCATTCTCAGTCGCTTCACGCCACAGGAACCAGCATAAGTGGCCTGATGAGCCTAAAGGCTCGGGACAGACTTTAACTATCTGTAATAATGGAATGATCATAATATACTTTGTAGAGCTCTGACTCCAATACTGGATCAGGCTTGTATTTATAGTATATTGTACTGTATTTTATCAGGTTGTATTTTAAAAAAAGATGATGTGAATGATGTTTGCCTGTGTCTGTGTAAGTAATCAGTTTGAGCTGAACTGCTTAAGGATGCTATAATGTGTTTGATTATTTCTGGTTTCTCTTGGCATTGTCTGCAGTTATCATTTTTAATTTGTTCGTCTTTCATTATGTATTTTTGCTATTTTTTGTGTTAACCACCTGATCCTGTATTGTCACGAAGAACATAGAACACAGAACAATACAGCACAGTACAGGCCACTATGCCCACGGTGTTGTGCTGACTCTTATACCCTGCCTCCTGTATAACCCTTCACCTAAAATTCCTCCATATACCTATCTAGTAGTCTCTTAAACTTCACTAGTGTATCTGCCTCCACCACTGACTCAGGCAGTGTATTCCACACACCAACCACTCCCTGAGTAAAAATCATTCCTCTAATATCTCCCTTGAACTTTCAACCCCTTACCTTAAAGCCATGTCCTCTTGCATTGAGCAGTGGTGACCTGCGGAAGAGGTGCTGGCTGTCCACTCTATCTATTTCTCTTAATATCGTGTATACCTCTATCATGTCTCCTCTCATCCTCCTTCTCTCCAAAGAGTAAAGCCATAGCTCCCATAATCTCTGATCATAATGCATACTCTCTAAACCAGGCAGCATCCTGGTAAATCTCCTCTGTACCCTTTCCAATGCTTCCACATCCTTCCTATAGTGAGGCAACCAGAACTGCACACAATACTCCAAGTGTGGCCTAACCAGAGTTTCATGGAGCTGCATCATTACCCCGCGTCTCTTAAACTCTATCCCTTGACTTATGAAAGCTAACACTCCATAAGCTTTCTTAATTACCCTATCTACCTGTGAGGCAACTTTCAGGGATCTGTGGACATGTACCCACAGATCCCTCTGCTCTTCCACACTCCCAAGTATCCTGCTATTTACTTTGTACTCTGCCTTCGAGTTTGTCCTTCCTAAGTATACCACCTCACACTTCTCTGGGTTGAACTCCATCTGCCACTTCTCAGCCCACTTCTGCATCTTATCAATGTCTTTCTGCAATCTTCAACAATCCTTAACACTATTGACAACACCACCAACCTTTGTGTCATCTGCAAACTTGCCAACCCACCCTTCTACCCTCACATCCAGGTCATTAATAAAAATCAAAAAAGTAGAGGTCCCAGAACCAACCCTTGTAGGACACCACTAACCTCAACCTTCCAATCCGAATGTATTCCCTCAAGCACGACCCTCTGCTTTCTGCAGGCAAGCCAATTCTGAATCCACCTGGACGAACTTCCCTGGATCCCATAACTTCTGACTTTCTGAATAAGCCTAGCATGTGTTACCTTGTCAAATGCCTTACTAAAATCCATGTAGATCACATCCACTGCACTACCCTCATCTACATGTCTGGTCACCTCCTCAAAGAAATCTATTAGGCTTGTTAGACATGATCTGCTCTTCACAAAGCCATGTTGACTGTCCCTGATCAGACTATGAATCTCTAAATGCCCATAGATTCTGTCTCTAAGAATCTTATCCAACAGCTTTCCCACCACAGACGTAAGGCTCACTGGTCTATCATTACCCAGACTATCCCTGCTACCTTTTTTGAACAAGGGAACAACAGTCGCTTCCTTATAATCCTCCGGTACCATTCCTGTGGACAATGAGGAAGTAAAGATCCTAGCCAGAGGCTCAACAATCTCTTCCCTCACCTCGTGGAGCAGCCTGGGGGATATTCCATCAGGCCCCGGGGACTTATCTGTCCTAATGTATTTTAATAACTCCAACACCTTCTCTCCCTTAATATCAACATGCTTCAGAACATCAACCTCACTCATATCGTCTTCACTGTCTGGAACCCCTCTGTTCTGGGAAGAGGTCTCCAACTCTGTACCAGGCATTCGGCACTTCATTGTTGACATCTAATTTGCTTAGATTAAGGGGATGTCTTCCACGGAGGGTCATGCTCCTCTATTGGTTAACATTTATTTCTGCCCTAATAAACTCGTGCCCTCGTGCCTCGACTCCATTCTATCTTAATTGGATCAGTCCTTTCCCACCTACACCCACAACACTTCTCATGCTCTCAATCGCCTCACTAACTTTCAACTCCCTGGCACTGACCACCTCATTTTCACCATGGATGTCCAACTTTCATATGGTTATATTCCGCATCAAGAAGGCCTTAAGCTTATCCACTTTCATCTCAATAAAAGAATCAACCAGTTCCCCTCCATCACAATCCTCCTCTGTCTGGCAGAACTGGTTCTCACCCTAAAACAAATTTTTCTTTGTCTCCTCCTGCTTCCTTGAGACTCAAGGGGTATCCATGAGTATCTGCACAGGCCTCAGCTATGCCTGCCTTTTTGCTGGCTACGTAGAACAGTCCACATTCCAGGACTTCCTCAGAAATGCTTTCCAACTATTCCTCTGGTACATTGGTGCTGCTTCATGCACCTATGTTGAGCTCATCGATTTCAAAAACATTGCCTTCAATTTTCATCCTGCCCTTAAATACACTCGATCCATTTCTGACACCTCCCTCCCTTTCTTGATCTCGCTGTCTCCATTGCTGGAGACAAACCGTCAACCAACATTTTTTATGGACCTACAAATTCCCATCGCTATCTTGATTATATCTCTTCCTACCCTGTCTCCTGTAAAAATGATATTCCCTTTTCTCAGTTCCTTTGTCTTCACTGCATATGTTCCAAGGCTACAGCTTTTCTTTCCAGGATGTCAGAAATATCCCCTATCATCAAAGTATAGGGTTTCCCTGCCTCCACCTTGATGTTGCCCTCATCCGCATCTCTTCCATTTCCCAGACACTAGTGCTCACCCCATCTTCCTGCCACCTTACCAACGACAGAGTTCCTCTTGTCCTTACCTACCACCCCATGAGCCTCCACATCCAATACATCATGTACTGCAACTTCTGCCATCTCCAAAGGGAGCTTATCCTCACGTACATCATTACTCCCCTGCCACTCTGCTTTCTGCAGGGATTGTTCCCCTTGTAATTCTCTTCTTCATTCATCCCTCCTGCACTCATTCTTTCTGGCGACCAAAATGGTACATCTGTCCATTCACTTCCTCCCTCATGTCCATCCCAGACCCCAAACAGACTTTCCAGCTGAGACAACGTTTCACTTGCAAATCTGCTGAGATTGACTATTGTATCTGGTGTTCCTAATGGGACCTCCCTACATTGCTGTGACCTATTGTGAATTGGGGGATCGTTTCGTTAAGCACCTTCACTCCATCTGTCAAAAGTGGAACTTTCCAATGGCCCAACATCTTAATTGCAATTTCCATTGCTGTTCTAATATGTTGGTTCATGGCCTCCTCTTGAGCCACTGTGGCCTCTTACCTCTTCTCACCTGTGTATCACTTCCCCCTAGGTCCCTTCCTCCTAGGTCTACTCTCCTGTCCAACAGATCCTTTCATTTCCAGCCCCTTACCTTTCATACCCACCAGGCTTCACCAATCATCTTCTATCTATCCTTCTTCCTCTCCCCTACCTTTTTATTTTGGTGTCTTCTATCTACTTTACCAGTCCTGAAGAAATGTCTCCGCCCAAAACATCGACTGTTTGTTCATTTCCATGCATTCTCCCTAACCTGCTGAGTTCCAGCAGAAATTTTGTGTATGTTGCTCTGGATTTCCAGCATCTGCAGAACTTCTTGTGTTTATAACTTCTTCTGTAGCGATAATTATTATTGGTGTCTCAGCATGATAATAGGCCCACACAGCCCAATAATGAGCATGTACTGCTCAATTACATCTACATGATCAATTAATAAATCTGTCTGTGTTTGGAATGTGGGAGGAAACCAGAGCACCCAGAGGAAATCCAAGTGGCCATGGAGATAATGTACAAACCTCTACAGACGGTGGTGGAATTGAATCTGGGTTGCTGGCTCTGTGATAGTGTTATACTAATCACACTATGGACCAAATGAATGAATTCCAGTGAGACTTTGAAAGAGATTGCTTTTGACATCAATGCAACATTTGATAAGCTTCAGGAAATAACCGCAGGGGTTTCCTACGCCAGTATCCAAGGACAAATCTTCAGCTTTAATGACATCTCCAGGCAGAGATACTTGATAATGATTGCACATATTCTGATTCATTCCAAACTCATGTAACAAATTAGTAAAAGAATTCAGCTGGCTCTAGGTTCCAATGGCAGCAGCAATGAATTTGGGAGGAGAGGATTTGTGGGACTTCTCCTGTACCTATCTATAAACAGCGATCTCTTGCACCACAACAAACTGCAGACCCAAATTTATGACTGCCAGTCATATATACATTTAGGCCTGCAGTTTGAAAAGTATCAAGGTGTATAGAAAGCACAATTTCTCAATCTCTCTTGTACCATTAACTAATAAACACTCAATTTCTGAGCAGCATCCCTTTTGTCTTTACATAGGAAATGGTACTGATCGCACAAATATAAAAAATCCTTTGATTAACCAAACTTCTAACTTCCTACCAAATAAAGCAGTGCAAGTCATGAGTTGTTGCATCTCCAGATGGTAGTCCAGAGCTTTCCCCTCCTCAACCTGAAATGGGAAGCAAATGGAGAGGCATTATAAGGTATGACTCAGTCTCCAGACATATGCAGGAATATGACTGAATTTACACCCATGATGGTTTATAAATCAATCCATTTTGCTGAAGAGTAATTTAAGGAAACTGAGATCCTTCTGCAGCAAACAGCACCTGCCAAGTTCTCCAATCAAAATTGCATGGGTGTATGCCAGGTGAATGGGGCTACATTGGAGGCAGGGGTGTCCTTACTCAGGTCTCCATGGTGTTGGGAATTAGAGTGTTTATGTTTTGTTGTCATTTGTAGAAGAAATGGCAGCACTCCAACATAGATTGCCCACACAGTTTTACAGACAGACAGACATACTTTATTGAACATGAGGGAAATTGGGTTTTGTTACAGCCGCACCAAGAATAGTGAAGAAATATAGCAATATAAAACAATAACTAATTAAATAATAATAAGTTAATCATCATTGGTCAGATGTTACTCATCCTTTGCATCAACAGTAAAAAAAAATGCTGGTTCTGCTTCAAGTGATAATAACTACTAACTTGGCACTACTTTGGAGAAGAGCAGGGATCATCTCTGGTATGCTGGTATCAGTCAACCAATGTAGTAAAAGCAAACTGCTTGGTTAGTGATGCATTAATTCAAAATCAGAATGTGACAGGAATCATTCTGTAAAAACTGAAGTGTGACTAGCTGCACTTCTAATTTTTAATTAGGTACCATTGCAACATCCTGGATTGATTACTGATAAACAATTTCAATCAATGAGTAGCTCCAGCATTTGTGTTTCTTAATAAGGGTTTCAAAAATTCATGGTGCTTTTCTTCAGTGATTTCAGATCATAACTCTCCTTCTCCCACTGGCTTCTCCTTTGGTTTGATCTTGTGTTTCTTGACAGCTCATGTTGCCTTCCTTTCTCACCTTGTCCTGTTATATTATTGGCCAATACTATTACTTTTGTGTCTCTCTTCACATACTGTATGTTGCTTGACCTACTGAGGTTTTCACCATTTTCCATCTTTTTTGGTTTTTGTGAGATATTCCTGTACATCTCTTGGTATTTCCTATGTTACACTTACAGGCAATTCATTGGCAGTAAAGCACAATGGAATATCCTGAGGTTGGAAAAGTTGGCTCTTTATCCTGTAAGTAGACCACTGTTTTGCTGGAATGTGAATGCTTATTTTTCACTGACTAATATCTGATGGATCCAAAAGGGACAATGGGCCTCTTGTGCCTTGGAGAGACTTCGACCTCCACACCTACATTGCCAAATGTCAACTGAAGGCCCACCCATCTCTGGATTCAACACTGGGCCCATCAGTAGAGCAGAGACTCAGTGAGGAAATCAACTTTGTAATCCTGTCTCAGACTCACACCCAAGAGGGTAGTGTAAGAGCTGTGACCCCATTTATTTCAATAATGTGACATTAAAATTAGATAAAGTTAAATGGAAGTATCTTCATGAAGACACAAGAAACAGCACATACTAGGACAGCATAGTAAAATAGTGGTTAGTATAATGCTTTACAGTACCAGCGACCTGGGTTCAATTCCCACGGCTGTCTGGATGTTCTCTCCTTGACCACGTAGGTTTCCTCTGTGGGTGCTCCAGTTTCCACTCATGGACCAAAGACATACCAGTTGGTAGATTAATTGGTTATTAAATTATCCCATGATTAGGCTAGGATTAAATCGAGGAATTGCTCATTGGTGCTCAGAAGGGCCTGAATGGATTATTTCACTCTATATATCAATAATTTTAAAAAACTGCTGGAGAGACTCTGTGGATCATGCAGCAAGTGTGGAAGGAAATGTATGGTCAAATTTTCACATCATGATCCTTCATCTGGACTGGTAAAGGGTCTGAGACCAGAAATGTTCATTTTCTGTTTTCTTCCACAGATGCTGTCTGACCATATTACCCTATAACAATTACAGCACGGAAACAGGCCATCTCGGCCCTTCTAGTCCGTGCCGAACACTTATTCTCACCTAGTCCCACTGACCTGCACTCAGCCCAATTGAGTTCTTCTAGCAATTTTGATTTTAGCACTTTTCTAGTATTTGTTTTTAAGTGTTGGGAAGAAATGTAATGAGTGCTTAATTAAATTTATTTTACGTTTTGTGATGTTTCATAAGTTCTGACCATTTAAATCTACTTTCATGGTTTTGAATGTAAAGTATCAAACAATTTCACAAAGTGTTAAGTTTTTTACAAATTTGGGCAGCTGGCAAGATGTTTAAGTCTGTTGCAACTTTATGAGGTGTCTCAGGTTAAAAATGCACTTGCCACTCAGAGCTTATCCCATCTACTAGGATGCCTCTTAGTTGCCGGGTGATGCTTCATCCAGCTTTCTGCACTCCAAGGAAGTAAATCTTGGCAGGACAAGGTACTGAGGTGCTACAATCTGGAAAGTCCAATCGAAGTAGGACTTTCACAATGAATAGCAGAACTCTGTGGAGGTGTGGAAGAAATGGACCTTGGAGTTCAAATACACAGTTCCCTTAAAGTACAGTTGCAGATAGACAGGGTGGTAAAGGCATTTAGCACACTGTTCTTTATCAGTCAGAAAATAGAGTATAATAGTTGGGAGGTCATGGAGTAGTTCTATAAAATGCTGGTGAAAATGCACTTGGACTACTGTTTTCACTTTTTGCCAGCCTACTATAGGAAATAAATTACTAAACTGGAAATAACACTGAGAAGATTTGCAAGGTTGTTGCCAGAATTTGAAGGACAGATCTATAGGGAAAGGTTGGACAAAATACAGCTTTATTCCTTGGACTGTAGGAAACTGAGAAGTGAACTTATAGAGGTGGATAGAGTCATAAAAGGCATACACTCACCTTTATTTTTGCCTATGTTATGGTATCAGGAAATAGAGGGCAAAAGTTTACTGTGAGTGGGGAAGGTGTTAGAAGTGTCTTGAGGGGCAACTTTTTTATCTATCCGGTGGTATGTTCGTAAAATTGGCGGAGCTTAAGAGGATTAATGGCACTTAATGGTGACTTCTTTGCTTGTATCTATGGAAACAGCTTCCCTTTCATCTTTAATATCTCTATTTTTCCCTTTCAGGGCTCTTTTGAAGACCCTATCCTGGAGATGCAAGCCAACTGTGGTTCTTGGCAGGAATGGGACCTGCTGTTGGGGTTCCACAATTGACCGTTGCTGTTCGGCATGCCAAAGACTCGGCCTAAGAGTCGGGCTCAGATTCAAAAATCAAGGATCTCTGGAGACCGACGGATCAAGGGTTGATGTCACACCAGGGGACCTGTGTGTTGTCAGGGGAGGCCGGTTATCTGTAACTGTTTGCCTGGAGACCTGGGATCTTTGCAATCTTCAGGCACAGAGCATGAAAAAAGCAACAAAACAGACTTCTAACATCATAAGCCAACGAGTTGTTAGTTATGTCTCCCCGCTCACTGGGAAAATGGAGACATCATTTCCTCCCTTATTACTGAGAGAGAGAACCTGTGGTATGTTGAATACTGGGTGAAACGCAAAGTCTTTGGGGTAACTGCAAGTCTGTGTCTTTGCTGTTGCTTTGCTCATGCTTGAGTGCTTAGTTGTAGTGTCAATGGTTTTTTTTGCTGGTGGGTGGAGGGGGGATTGTTGGTCGCTGCCATTATGTGCAGGAGGGGGGAGCTGGGGGTGGAATTTGTGGTTTTAACATTTAACTGTCATCTATTCTTTGGGGTACTCCTCTGTTTTCATAGATGGTTGTGAAGAAGAAGTGTTTTAGGATGTATCTTATATACATTTCTCTGGCATTAAATTGTAGCTTTGAACCTTGAAATGAACAGCTAGAGGATGTATTTGAGGTAGGTCTAATAACAATTTCTCAAAGACAGTTGGATGTGGAAAGCTTTAGAAAGGTCCAGGCAAATGGGACTGGCTTGCATGAGCCGGTTTGTCTGCATGGAGAAGTGGGCTATAGACAATGTTTCCATGATTAATGATTCTATGAGCCTCTAAGACCATGGCAAAAAGCCTTGAAAAGTAAGCTATACAGAACATTTCATCCCCTTGACAATGTAACTTCATATCGGGTAATGCAATGCTGATTCTTGTTTGAAATAACCTGCTATCAACTGGAACAGAAACAAAAGGGATTGTAAATAACTATTAGGTTATGAGTGATATGAAGAAATGATTAATGTATTGCTTCAAGTGTCAAATTAATTTGCTGGGGTCATCTGCTTGTATCTAGAAGTATAAAACAAGCAAACTACAAATACTTACAAATTCTGGAAAAATATTTGTATATCTCTGGGCATAAACTCAGACGGTTAATTTATGATTATGAGAAATTACTATTAAATTCGACAGTGTGCTAGTAAGTTCACAATGAACACTGCTTTGCTTCAAACTTGATTGTGTATCCACAGCAGGTGAAATCTGAATTACCAAAGAATAGGGTTTGGAAATGAGAGCAAAATAAGTGTCTGCAGACAAGGAGTAAGTAGGTTAAAGTCTCCAGAATTCCTAGTCATTCAAAAGCTGCAGACAGTTAAACTGCCAGACTGGCCCAGAAGACCAATGCAATAGATGGATTTTAAAATTACTTGGCAATAAATAGACGTACATTTGTCATTCTACTGCTTGTTAGTTTCAAAGCTTGTCAGATTAAGACATACCTAAACTTTGCACAAGTACAATTGATTATCATAATAATTGTCAAGGGAGTTGTTTTTGAGTTGAGACAAAATATAAACAACCCCCATCTTCCCTGTGGTTGTAATCCATCTAGTGCTGCTGCAGTGAAGAAAACTGGGGAAGATCACTTGTTGCCCTCTGGATTACCCTTAATGAATATCATTATAAAGAGCAATGGGAGATTACTATGTTCAAAAAAAGCTACTGTCTTTCCTACATTCAACTGTGACTTTTGCATCATTGAGCTCTCTTCCGGGGAAGGAGGGGCCTGTACAGATGGGATGGTTTGTACCTGAACTGGAGGCGGACTAATATCATATCGCGAAGGTTTGTCAATACTTCATGATGGGGTTTAAACTAGAGAAGGAGGGAAATGGGAACCAGAGTGCCAAAAAAGTTAGTGGAGAGGGTGTGGAGGCAGGTGGTGCTAAGAACTCAAAGTTAGGATTCAAAGTGTTGAGCATGGTGCAGTGAGTGTTCTGAGCTGCAAAAAGAATCGTAGGAAAGGTGCATGATAGTGCTGAGGATGTGGTAGTTGGTTTACAAACAGAGGGAATGTGCAGTGAGGAGAGGCTGTTGATAGGAAAAAAATGCAGTGAACAGGATGATCTGCAACGCAAAAGGGGAACAAAATTAAAAAGGGTGAATACAGGGATGAAGATGCTATATCTGAATATGAGCAGTATACAGAATAGGGTAGATAAATTTGCAGAACAGTTGCAGATTAGCAGGTATGATGGTGCAGGCATCACCAAATAATGGCTGAAAGATTATAACTGGGAGCTTAATGTCTAAGAATACACACTGTATTGAAAAGATAGGCAGGAAGGTATAGGGGTGGTGTTGCTTTGTTGGTAAAAAATGATATCAAGTCATTAGAAGGAAATGATGAAAGAAAGGTCAGAAGATTTTAAATCATTGTTGGTAGAGCTAGAGAACTGCAAGGGTAAAAAGGCTCTGAAGGAAACTGTATGCAGTACCTTCCCCCTCCAAACAGTGGTCTACAAATTACAACATGAAATAAAAAATGCATGCTAAAAGGGCAATTTTACAATAGTCATGGGGGATTTCAATATACAGGTAGATTGGGAAATTTGGGTTGATTTTGGATTCCAGAAGGGGGGATTTCTAGAGTGCCTATGGGATGTCTTTTTAGAGCAGCTTGTGGTTGAGCCCACTAGAGGATCAGCTATTCTGGATTGGGTGTTTTGCAATGAACCAGAAATGATTAGAAAGCTTAGGGTAAAAGAACCCATAGAGAGCAAGTGATCATAACATAATCAAACTTACCCTGAAATTTGAGGAGAAGCTAAAGTCAGATGTATCAGTATTACAATGGGGTAAAGGGGAATACAGAGGCATGAGAGAGGTGCTGGCCAGAATTGGAAAAGAACACTGGCAGGGATGATGGCAGAGCAGCAATGGCTGGAATTCCTGGAAGCAATTTGGAAGGCATAGGACATACTCATTTCAAAGAGGAAGAAGTATTCTAAAGGCAAGTTGACACAACCGTGGCCAACAAGAGAAGTCAAAGCCAACATAAAAGCAAAAGAGAAGACATATAATAGAGCAAAATTTATTGATAATTTAGAGGTTAGGAAGCTTTTAAAAACCAACAGAAGGCAACTAAAATGTCATTAAGAATGTAAAGATAGAATATGAAAGTGAGCTAACATATTAAAGCTAATATTAAAGAGGAGGCCAAACCTTTCGTTAAATACATAAAATGTAAAAGAGACTGCTGGGAAGCAATGCTGGACAGGTAATAACAAAGGACAAGGAAATGGCAGGTGAACTGAGTAAGTATTTTGTATCAGTCTTCACTGTGGAAGACACTAGCAGTATGTTTCAGTTGTCAGGGGTTATGAAGTGTGTGAAGTAACCACTACCAGAGAGAAGGTTCTTAGGAAACGGAAGGGTCTGAAAACAGATAAGTCACCTGGACCAGAAGATGTGCTGACTATGGTTCTGAAAGAGACAGCTGAAGAGATTATGAAAGCTTTAGTGATGATATTTCAAGAATCAATAGGTTCCAGATTAGTTCCAGAAGACTGGAAAATTGTAAATATCACTCCATTCTTGAAGAAGAGAGCAAGAGGCAGAACAAAGAAAACATCAGACCAGTTATTCTGACCTCAGTAGCTAGGAAAATGTTGGAGTTGGTTATTAAGAATGAGGTCTCAGGGTAGTTGGGGGCACTTGATAATACAGACCCTAGTCAGCATTATTTCCTCAAGGGAAAATCTTACCCTGCAGACCTTTTGGAATTCTTTGAAGAAATAACAAGTAGGATAGACAAAGGATAATGTTGATGTTGTATACTTGCATTTTCATAAGGACTTTGACAAAGTACCACACGAGAGGCTGCTTAACAAGCTCTGAACCCATGATACTACAGGAAAGATTCTAGCATGGATAAAACAGTGGTTGGCAGGAGGCAAAGACTGGGAATACAAGGAGCCTTTTCTGGTTGGCTGCCAATGACTAGTAGTGTCCCACAGGGCTCTGTGCTGATACCAATTATTTTTATATTGTTTGTCAGTGATTTTGATGATAGAATTGATGGCTTTGTTGCAAAGTTTCCAGATAATATGAAGATAAATGGAGGAGCAGGTAGTTTTGAGGGAGTAGAGAGGCTACAGAAGGACAGACTTGGAGAATGGGCAAAGAAATGGCAGGTGGAATACAGAATCGAGAAATGTATGGTCATGCACTTTGATAGAAGAAATGCAAGGGTTGACTATTTTTTCTAAATGGACAGAAAATACAAAAGCTGAGGTATAAAGGGACTTGGGAGTTCTTGTGCAAGATTCCCTAAAAGTTATTTTGCAGGTTGAGTCTGTGGTGAGGAAGGCAAATGCAATGTAAGTATTCATTTCAGAGGACTAGAATATAAAAGCAAGGATATATGTTAAGATTTTATAAAGCACTGGTGGGGCCTCACTTGGAGTATTTTAAGCAGATTTGGGCCCCTTATTTTAAAAAGGATATGCTGAAACTGTAGTGGATCTGAAGGAGGTTCACAAAATGATTCCAGATTTGAATGGCTTGTCATATGAAGAGCATTTGATGGTTCTGGGCCTACATTCACTGGAATTCAGAAGAATGAGGGGTGACCTGATTGAAACCTATCAAATGTTGAAAGGCCTTAATAGAGTCGTTGTGGAGAAGATGCTTCCTGTGGTGGGAGAGTCTAAGACCAGAAGACACAACCTCAGAATAGAGTGAATGGAGATGATTAGAATGAATAGAATGAATAGAATGGAGATGAGGAGGAATTTCACTATTCAGAGGGTGGTGAATCTGTGAAATTCTTTGCCTCAGGCAACTGTGGAGGAGGAGTGTCTATGTATATTTAAGGAAGAGGGTGATAGATTATTGATTGGTCAGGGCATGAACGGATATGGGGAGAAGTCAGGAGACTGGGGCTGAGAGGAAAATTACATCAGCTATGGTAAAATGGCAGAGCACACTCGATGGGCCAAATGTCCTAATTCTGCTCCTATATCTTGTGGTTTTCTGGTCTTATTGTGACTACATATTACCTCAAAAGTATTTTTCAATCTGCTGAGCCCATGGAAGGTGCTAAAAATAAACATTATTTATTAATGATTTGATATAGGCTCATGAAATAATATAATTATGACCACAATAAACATTAAAGGTGAATACATTCATGTCCAAAATGGTTCTGTTTATCCAAACTTCTGTTTTACACAGCAAAGGCAGTTTTGCTTTATCTAAATTTTTAAGAATTACTTTTATCACATGCAGTTCAAACTTGAACTGTTTTCACATTTACTCAGCCCTTAATTAGTATTTATAACCATAGTTTACAAATTTATAAGTATAGTTTCTTTGAAGATATGCTTTTATTTTCTTCCTTACCATTGTCATCATCTTTGACATTGAAGTTCTTATCATTGTTTGAATTTGCAATGAATGTCCTAAGGTTCCTAGCAGAGAATGTGACCTGCTTTACACAGACCGAATTGAAGGTACGTTCTTTCAAATCATATTACTGGATGCACAACATTACTGATTGTTTTTGCATTAGGTTACAGAAACATTCATTTCTTTTTTTTTTGACAGCTTCGTTGCACTAGATTATTCCATAAATTAAAGACAGCAAGGTTCAGCAACCAATAATCATTAGACAAACAATCTAGTTCAATGAGACCCATTGTGTTTCTCCAAAATATTCATTATTTTTCAAAAAAATGCTACTGTGGAATACAGAGTTACGGTGTTTATTATTTTTAGCCCTCTCCAATTCTACAGCAGTTGCAGAGGCTTTGTGTGCCTCTTGCATTAGTTGGTTTCTGTTGTGCTTGATTTAAATTAACAGTAATAATTAGAATTTTATTAAATAAGGAACAAGTTTATCACTATCCAATATCTAACATGTATAATTACACTTGTAGCTAAACATAAGGTGATAAATGTACAAGTGTATATATTTATGCATTGTTTTCATTTATTTATTGAGATACAGCATGCAGTAGGGCCTTTCAGCCTTTCGAACTAGTAACCCTACCCTATTCACAAGACAATTTACAATTACCAGTTAGCCTACCCACTGTGGACTGTGGGAGGAAACCAAAGCACCTAGAGGAAACCAGAAAGCAGCGCTGGGAATTGAACCATGGTCACTGGTACTGTAAAGCACTGTGCTAAGCATTATGCTACTATAACATTGTGTGTGTGCATACAGTCCTTATTTATTCCCCCAAAAGATATAAGCATATATAGACCAGTACTCATTGACTCCTCTACAGACTCTACATACTCTAGTAATGAGCAGCTCTCTTGAGTTACTGGCAAGCACATGATATTGTGCTATTAGACATAAAGTAATGAACAATCATTGCCTTGAAAGAATAGCTATGGTCATCTCTTCACAGATTCTGCCCGACCCACCAAGTATTCCACATATTTCCAACGTTGTATTTTGCTTTCCAATTGCAATGGATGATCGTGGAGTGTAGATTTTCAGTGTGTTGGGGTTAGATACAGATAGGAGCAGTACTGGAGAAACGCAGCAGCACTGACACAGGGTTTTAACCCAAAATGCTGACAACATTTCACCAACAGCTATTGCTCAAGCAACTAAGTTCTTCCAACAGATTGTTTGATGTTCTAGATTCCAGGATCTGCAAGTCACTTGAGATAACGTCAATAACTACATTGTTTTAAACATGCAAGCTGTTAAGTTATTACACAATTATTTTGCTGGCATTTTATTTTGATTATGTAGAAGCAAAAACTTAAGTATAAAGGAGCAGAGAGGAGGTTAACTCTACTATTGAGAACTGCAGTCTCATGTAGATTAAATAGATTGACTGAGGAACCATTTGAGAAATTCCATTAAAATTTCCTCTAGGAGGTCCATTATCTGAACAGAATCTCCAGGCCATGTTCAACTGAATTACTGTGAAAAGCATGAGAAAGAATAAAAGAAACAAAAAACACTCGGCACATTTTTACAGCTATTGTCTTGATCGAGGAAGATGCCATTGTGCTCTCTAATCTAATAGATATGTGCAGATAATATACTTTTTGAAAGTACATGAAATTAGATATTGCAATGATATTAGATTTATTGCAATGCTTTTATAGATCACATCAGTCTATAAAGTGGAAATTGCATGTGTACATTTTACATTTTTAATGTTACCCAGTCAACACAAACTGAAATTTACAGGAAACTCGGCGGGATGTTTAAGCCTGTGCCTATGCTATTAATAGGAGTATTTTCTCCATGGGTCCAGAGTTACAGATCTTTCATTTAGATTTCCAGCAACTGTACTATCCAAATCTCAAATGGTGTTTTTTTTTCTCTCTCTTTACCCTTTTGAAGCATCTACTTCTATCTAAACCTGTTCTGGAAAGTGCGCTATTCTGTGCAGCAGACACTGCATTTATTTTTGTCCTCCTTGATGCTGGACCAAGACCTCACTCTAAGTAATCTACATGCACAGCAACTATCTTACATTTAAAGAAATCATACACAGGCTCTGCTTATTGCCCAGTGGTAGCAAGTCACACTCATTTCAAATGACTATCAAAGCAGTGAAAGAACTATTTATTAATCCAGATGTTTTGAGCTCAGCTATTTTCATTAACCTGAACAAGAACGGATAGTATTTTTAAACTGAGCAGAAGAGGGAGGAGAGGAAGGAGACAGCAGATATCAGTAGCACAAATGCTGGTGGTGCGAACTGAACGAGTAAGCTGAAGACATGTCAATCACAGCAGATCTGCCTGAAGAGGGTAAGTGGAGGGAGATTAATGTAAAAGGCTAGGGGACAAAAAAAATGTTTTATTTTAGAATTATAAGATGTAGTTGTTCCAAATGCTGGAAATGTGAAATTTATGAAAATGTTATAAACATCGACCAGGTCATGTATCATCATTGGAGTGAGTAAAAAGAAACTAAGTTAATGTTTTGGGTCCATTAGTATTCCATTCCATTCCTGCTTGGGCATTGTTACGCTTGACACCCCAATATTCTTCCTAAAAGCCCACTGTAAGCTTTTGAGTACCATTTCATCTTCCAAAAAGCATGAAGCAGCATTTGAGACGTAATACCAACTTGAACAATTTCAGCTAGCTCACCTCTTTAGTTCATATTGTGGCTGGCCAATCCCTGATAATAAGGCATCAACCTGGAAATATTAACTATTTTTTTCTCTCTCTGCAGATGTCAGCTATTGCATAGTAGATCTATTGGTTACTTCCAAGACATTCTCTTTAATTTCAGGTTTTCAGCAAATGCAGTGCCCCTTTCCTCATTTTGTCTCTCTCCCTTTTTCCACATTTCTCCTTTTATTCACATCCTCTTCAGCTGCAATTTACATTCCTTCTCCATCCTCTCTCAACAGGCATCACCACAACAATTGCTGCTCAGTATCTCTTGGTCTCCTGTCTGTCACAGACAGCTCCACTGTTCTCCCCACTTCCTCACTCATGTTCATTTATGTCAAAACATGTCCAATTTTTAACTTATCCGAGTTTTGAATAAATATTATCAACTTAAGTATGAATTCCGAGTTTGAGTTTTCTCTAACCCAATGAGCATTGCAGCATTTTCCATTTCTTTATTTCGGATTCCCTTCATTCAAAGGTTCAAAGTACATTTATTATAGAAGTATGTATGCAGTAAACAGCCCTGAAAATCATCTTCCCCACAGACAGTCATGAAACAAAGAACCATGGAACAAACCCATTCTAAAAGAACAATCAAATATCAAACTCCTCTACTCCTAAGTTCAACTAAACTAGTGCGAATGGTAACAAAAGAAAATGACCAAGAACACAGAATATAAAAGGCATAGTTTCAGTACAGTTCATCTTTAGCATTTGCCTTTTTAATTACAAGACCTACCTCATTACAGCCTTGCATTTTATTGTCTTTCTTTCTTTCTTTCTAAATCTTTGTATTATTATTAGTAATATGGACAGAATACAAATGATATATTGATAAAGAAATTACCGATACAAATTCCATTACATATAAAAAAAACATACATAATAGTTACAATATAAATGAGTTTACCAAGACATAAGCCATAAAATATATGTATGAACATGGTAAATCTTAATATTTCATAATATATGATATAAAGAAAACAGAAAAAAGTAAGAAAAAAATAAAAAATATATATATAATGCAAAACTAGCTAATCTACTAATCTAATAACTAATAACTAATATAGAAGAAAAAAGAAACAAAAAAAAAGAGAGAGAGAAAAAAAAGGGGGGCTGTTTATAATATCTCACAAAAATAAGTATTCATCAATGCCGTCACTTCCGGTCCTCTCAACATACATAAGCTAAAAGCTGGGAAATCAAATGAACTTGGCACAGGGACATATTACATCATATGAAAATGTAGAATAAATGGTCTCCATAACTTTTCAAATTTAATAGAAGTCTCAAAAGTACCACTTCTAATTTTTTCTAAATTTAAACATGACATAGTTTGAGAGAACCAATTAAATACAGTGGGAGGATTAATTTCCTTCCAATTCAACAATATAGATCTTCTAGCCATCAGAGTTAGAAATGCAATCATTCGACGGGCAGAAGAAGATAAATGCAGTGAGTCTAACATTGGTAAACCAAAAATTGCGGTAATAGGATGAGGTTGTAAATCAATATTCAAAACCGCAGAAATAATATCAAAAATATCTTTCCAATATTTCTCCAAAAATGAACAAGACCAAAACATGTGAGTTAAAGACGTGATTTCAGATTGACATCTATCACAAATAGGACTAATATGAGAGTAAAAATGAGCTAATTTATCCTTGGACATATGGGCCCTATGTACGACCTTAAATTGTATTAATGAATGTTTGGCACATAACAATGATGTATTAACTAATTGAAGAATTCTATCCCAATTCTCACTAGAAATAATAAGACTAAGCTCTCTTTCCCAATCCTTTTTAGTCTTATAAAGAGGCTTTGAACGTATCTTCATAATTATATTATAAAGTTTTGAAATAAGCCCTTTTTGAAAAGGGTCTAATTTAAATAAACTCTCTAAAATATCTGAAGGCACAAAATTTGGAAATGTAGGGAGTACAGAACTTAAAAAATGTCTAATCTGTAAATATCTAAAAAAATAAAATCTAGGCAAGTTATATTTGTTGGATAATTGCTCAAAAGACATGAAACGATTGTCTAAAAATAAATCAGAAAATCTTAGTAATCCCTTAGTTTTCCAAGCCGAATAAGCTTGATCTATAATGGAAGGGTGGAAAAAACAATTAGATACAATAGGACTATTTAAAACGAATTGAGTCAACCCAAAAAATCTCCGAAATTGAAACCATATACGCAAAGTATGTTTAACTATCGGGTTGTCAATTTGTTTCGGCAATTTAGAAAGAGCAAAAGGGAGAGAAGTCCCTAAAATAGAACCCAGAGCATAAGCTGATACGGATTTAGTTTCTAAACTCACCCAACAAGGGCCGAAAGATCCACCCCCATCTTTCAACCAACATAACAAATATCTAATATTAACTGCCCAATAGTAAAATCTGAAATTAGGTAATGCTAACCTGCCTTCCATTTTTGTCTTCTGTAAATATATTTTACCTAACCTGGGATTTTTATTCTGCCATATATATGAAGAAATTTTAGAGTCAACATTAGTAAAAAAAGATTTCTGGATAAAAATTGGTATCGCTTGAAAAATATATAAAAACTTAGGTAAAATAACCATCTTAATAGCATTAATCCTACCTATTAGAGATAAAGATAAAGGTGACCACTTAGTAAACAAACCTTTAATCTGATCAATTAAGGGTAAAACATTAAATCTAAATAAATCTTTATGGTTTTTTGTGATTTTGATCTCTAAATAAGTAAAAGAATCATTAACTAATTTAAAAGGTAAATTTCCATAAATTGGGACCCGTTTATTCAAAGGAAACAATTCACTTTTATTAAGATTTAACTTATACCCAGAAAACTCACTAAATTGAGCCAATAATGATAAAACTGCTGGGATGGATTTCTCTGGGTTAGAAATGAATAGTAATAAATAATCTGCATACAAAGATAACTTATGAATATCTGTCCCACGATTAATACCCAAAATATCCTGTGATTGTCTGATGGCAATTGCCAAAGGTTCTAAGGCAATGTTAAATAGTAATGGACTAAGAGGACATCCTTGTCTAGTGCCCCAAAATAGGCGAAAAAAGGGAGATCTTTGATTATTGGTAAACACTGAGGCTACTGGAGTATGATAAATCAATTTAATCCATGATATAAATATTGGACTAAAATTAAACTTCTCCAACACATTAAATAAGTAAGGCCATTCAATTCTATCAAATGCTTTCTCCGCATCTAATGAAATCACGCATTCTGAAATGTCATGTGAGGGAGTATAAACAATATTCAACAATCTCCTAATGTTAAAAAAAAGAATAATGATTTTTAATAAAACCGGTTTGATCATCTGAAATAATTTTGGGTAATACCTTCTCCAATCTAGATGCCAGTAACTTGGAAAAAATCTTGAAGTCTACATTCAATAAAGATATAGGTCTATTGGAAGCACAGTTAGTAGGGTCTTTATCTTTCTTCAATATTAGAGAAATGGAAGCTCTATAAAAAGATTGTGGCAAATTCCCCAATCTAATGGCTTCCTCAAAAACCTTAACTAACCAAGGGGAAAGAGTAGTGGAAAAAATTTTTAAAAATTCAACTGTATAACCATCTGGACCCGGTGTGTTCCCAGAATTCATTGAGGAAATAGCCCCTTTAATTTCTACATCCGTAATAGGAGTATCCAATATCAAAAGATCATCAGATGATAATCTTGGAAAATTTAATTTCCCAGGAAAATCAGACATGGTATTATGATCTTGAGGAAATTCAGATTGATACAGGGAGGTATAGAAGTCTTGAAATGTCTTATTTATCTCATCATGATTAACTGTCAGATTCCCATTCTGCTGACCAATCTTAGTGATTTGACGTTTAACCAAAGCATTCTTCAATTGACTAGCTAACAGTTTACCAGATTTATCACTATGTATATAAAAATCAGATTTAGTTTTCATTAATTGATTTTCAATCCAGGATGTAAGTAATAAACTATGTTCCATTTGAAGTTCAACCCTTTGTTTGTGAAGCTCCTTACTAGGAGCAATCAAATATTTCTTAACAATCTCTTTAATTTTATCAACCAATAAAAGAGTTTCCATCTTAGTACGTTTCCTCAAACCAACAGAATAAGAAATAATCTGTCCACGTATATACACTTTAAAAGTGTCCCAAAGTGTTCCGCAGGAGATATCATCTGTAGAATTAGTTGAAAAGAAGAAGTCGATCTGCTCCTCCATAAATTTTATAAAGTCAGAATCTTGCAACAAGGTAGAGTCAAATCACCATTGTCTGGCATTAGAAGCTGTATCTGTAAATTTCATAGAAAGTGATAATGGAGCATGATCAGAGATAGCTATAATATCATAGTTACAACCAATTACCAATGGAATAAAACAAGAGTCTACAAAAAAATAATCAATTCTCGAATAAGAGTGATAAACATGTGAGAAAAAAGAAAACTCTTTGTCTTTAGGATGCCGGAATCTCCAAATATCAAAAACTCCATTGTCAATCAAAAAAGAGTTAATACAAGTGGCCGACTTATTAGGTAAAGTCTGAATAGATAAAGATTTATCCATCAGAGGATTTAAACAACAATTAAAGTCACCACCCATTATTAACTTATATTCGCTTAGATTGGGTAAAGAGGTAAATAAGGACTTAAAAAAGTCAGGACAATCCACATTTGGAGCATAAACATTAACCAAAGCAACCTTTTTATTACAAAGTAAACCCATAATTAACAAAAATCTACCATTCGGATCCGAAAAAATATCATGTTGAACAAATGGAATAGAGGAGTCAATAAAAATTGAAACTCCTTTTACTTTAGCATTCGAATTTGCATGATACTGTTGACCCACCAAAATCTAAAAAAACAAAATTTGTCCTCCTTCCTCACATGAGTTTCTTGTACAAAAATGATATGAGCATTAAGTCTTTGGAATACTTTGAAAATCTTCTTTCGTTTAATTGGATGATTTAAACCATTAGTATTCCAAGACACAAAATTAATGGTCTGAGCCATAATTCTAAAATCAACCCTTTGGTATAGAAAGGGTTAACCAACTTATAAACTCATGCACCCAGAAGAGGAACAAAACTAATGAGAAGACCCGGAAGTGACGACAACACAGACATATTTGAAGTTCAAAAACAGCCCAAATAAAAAAAACTAACACATACTGGTGTAAAAAAAAATAGAATTAGAAAACAGACCATCTCCCCACCTCCCAAGAGAAAGAGAAAAAGCCAAAATATGACTTAAAAAGGGAAAAAGTAAGACTAATCCTACCCCATGTCAGCTGAAGAACACTCCATATATAAAGGATATATATAAAAGAATCACCCCAACTTAAAAAATTAAAATCGCCGTAATAAAAACCATATTTCTAAGTATAGTTAGTTGTAAAAAAATAAAAATATAATCACTAAAAAAAACTTATAAATCGGGCTCTAGCCCAGACAAAACAAAAAATATTTAATCTATGATAAGCGATGCATTGTAGGAAAAAGACAAAAAAAAGAAAAAAATAACGCCATCTTAAGCAAAACCAAAAATCTTTTTCAAAAAACCACCATCTTAATCAAAGAAAAATTCACCTTCAAAGAATTAAAAATATACCTTCGAAGGAACAAAGTTAATGGACAAGTATGTAGTATAATGGTTAAAGTGTATAAGGCAGAACAATTAATATGGAAAACACACTTTAACTTAAGTATGAAGTATAGGATGAACCTACACCAAAAACCAGATTTTAATTCTGGTTTAAGAGATCGAGAACCATCTTACACGATCAGAATTGTTCATTTATTAGAGACCGGTGTCTGTAGCAGTAGGGAAGTTCTCCTCCAGATATTTTCTCGCTTCTGAAGTTGAAATGAAAACCTGTCGTGGAGCATTCGACGGAGAAATTTGGAGCTTCGCAGGGTATAGGAGCGCAGGTTTCAGATTTTTCTCATAACATTCAGCCATCAACGGTTTAAAAAGAAGCCTTCTTTTTAAAAGGTCAGGACTAAAGTCTTCGACCAGGCGGAAGCAGAATTCTTTGAATTTAATCATTCCTGCCCGACGAGATGCTCGTATAAGTTGTTCTTTGTCATGTACATAATGGAACCAGACAATTACCACCAAAGGTTTGTCTGTAACACTCGGTGATCGACGCCGAATTCTAGGTGCCCGATCCAATAAAGGAGGGTTATTCGGGAAAATCGTCGGAAACTCTTCTTTTAAAAGTTGAGCAAAATATTTCGAAGGGTCATCTTTTTCAATGCCGTCTGGAAGACCAAGTATACGTAAGTTCTGTCTTCTGGACCGATTCTCAAAATCGTCACTCTTAGCTTTAAGGGCTTCCATCAGCTTAATGGTCGAAATTAAATCCTGTTGCAGTTTTTCAATAGTCAAATCTCGCTTCCGAGCATCTTCTTGCAAAGAGGCAATAAGAGCTTGTTGCTGCTTAATTACTAAATCCGTCTTAACCATGTACTCTTGAAAAGCCTTTATATCTTCTTTAAAAAATTGTTGTAGTTCAGCAAATTTTTTATCCAAAACCTCCATAAACACTTCAAAAGTTAATTGAGTTTGTTGTGGCGGAGCCTGCTTCTTTCCGTTACCGTTCTGATTGCGTCCGGGGTCCCATCCCTTAGACCTGAGAGACATTTCTGTTTGCATATCTTCAAAAGTTCACAACAAACTCTTGGCAGTAAGTTCAAAAAAAATTAACAAAGAAACTTTTGGTATAGGTAAAAATAAGCCGAATAAGGGTGATCAAAGGTTAAAAAAAAAGTAAAGGTTATGGAGCGAATCCAAAACAGTACTCACTCCATGAGCGTCTCCAGATGACTCTGCATTTTATTGTCTACCTGCACTCTGTTTTCTCTATAGCTGTTGCACTTTATTCTACGTTCTGTTATTGGTTTACCTTGTACTACCTCAATGCACTTTGTAATGAATTTATCTGCATGAACCATATGTAAGTCAAGCTTCTCATTGTACTTCAGTACATGTGACAATAATAAACCAATTCCAATTATATTTCCAACCATCAATGTATTTGGCTTCAACTTGGATGAATTCAACCTCATGTTGATGATGTAGGTGTTGGTGATCCTGATGCCCTTAATCAATTCAGTTGTTCTTGACCAACCAACTTCAGCTCGCTGAGTTTATATCTATTTCCTACCAGCTAATTCCAGGACAATGAAAAAGTAACTTGTACCAAGAATTCACTATGTCCTTAAAAGTTAATAATGCATTTCCATTCCTCCAGCAACTCTGTATAGATTGGTTTTGTCTTCAAACTGTTGAAGCAAAACATAAATAGATTGGATGCACTCTTGTCTACTGTGAATTTCCGATCTGCTGCTATGAGGTATATCTGTTATCTAAATCATTTGAATTCACTTTCTGCCAGACTGGTTCTGTCCTTGTTATGTGCACATGTAATCTTCAAATAGAACAATGGTTGCACAATTTATTCAAATCCTCCTCCCCCACAGCTCCCCTTCCCTAGAACACCCTCAACACTTGGTAAGAAAGGGCTTCAGAGTCGGATTCAAACCCTTTTATTTATCACATGTGCATCGAAAAATATTGTGAGAAGTGTCATTTGCATTGGCAACCTGACAATGTGATTGCGGTGGCCCTCTAGTGTTGCCAGACATTCTGACACCAAGACTGCTTGCCACAATTCTCAGCAGAACACAACAGCAAAGCAAGCCCTTTCTTCCCGCTGATCCACTCACTCATGCATATCCACAATCCTCCAATCAAAGGACAAGCTGTCGTCAGCCTCCAGCAGACTTGTGGTTTGCAGACATCGGGCTTCGACTTCTCCAACAGACTCACAGACTCAGACTTCCAGACTTCCAACCAACCATCAGGGTTCGATACTAAAGATCTCACTGATGACAACAAATGAGGATTCTGGATGAGAACCACAAAATCCAGGCTTCAAACTCCAGACTCACCAATGACAGTGTCTTGTAAACTTGCACGTCTATGGGGTCACCAGCCCTCATGCTTCCTGTCCACACGGAATTCCACTTTCAGATCTGAGTGACAGCTCACTGACCTGGAGTGGCACCAGCTCTTATATTTGTTGATCTGTTCCTCTGACACCTGACCATGGATGCGTTATGTTTACATCACTGACCTTAGAACATGTAGTGGAGGGTTAGACTCTGGCTATATCTCCAATTGCCTCATTACCTCATATTCCTGTCTTTAAGCCATAATTTTTCCCTCATTGTCCTCAATGCCATCCCTACAAACCAAAAACATGTTAAGTCAGAGCCATGACCTCAATGAACCTACATCTCAAAGCCACCTTGGCCTTTTAGATAACACTGAGCTGTGGTCTCTGCTGAGAACCTGCAGTGAACTAGGAGCAAATTAACAATAAAACAATAAACATTGGCCCAATGTGCTTTTCCTACATACATTTAGCATATTTTGCATCAAAACAAGAATTCTCCACATCTTGCCAAATTTATTGCATCTCCCCAATAGCTCCAGACATCAGAGGTGGCTCAAAAATACAGTCCAGCCCTCAAAAATGCCACCTATCATTTTGAACATCCTTAAGCAGGAAAGGGTGCAGAAATGATTCACAAGTTTGTTACTGGAACAAATTTATTACTATGTTCCTATGTTGTGTTGGAACATAGGAGACTGAAGGATGACTTTTCAGGGGTATGTCCTGTAAAATGATGAGGGCAGAGATAAGGTGAGTGTTGAGTTGTTTCTTCAGGATGGGGATTAAAATTTGAGGACGTAGATATAAGGTGACAGATGAACATTTTAAAAGTGGCCTAAGAGCCATTTTCTTCAAACAGCGTAGTGGATATATGGATCAAGCAGCCTGGAGAACCTAAAGGTACAAATACAAGTGTTAATGACATTTAGATAGGTACGTGGGTAGAAAAATGCCGAGAGGGATTATGGGCCAAGTGTAGGTAAATGGAATATGGATTCGGATAGATATCTTGGTCAGCATGAATAAGTTGGGTTGAAGATCACGTTTCCATGCTCTATGAATCTTTGACTCTACACATTTTTGATTATCCCTGACTTTATCATGAGATTTTTTAGCCTCTGACACAACAGCATCAACATTTTGCTTGTAGGAATCCAACGAATCAATGTCCAATACACAAACTAGCAGCCTGTTCCAAGAATCCCTTATCCTCCACTTGTCGGCTTATATTCCCGCAGGAAATAGGTGAGTTGCAGATCATTATACTTCCAAGGAAGAGATGCCAATTATTTTAAAGTGAATGATGCTCTGAGCCTCTTGGGAGAGTTCAAGGAGAGGAAACTGTTTAGCAGCATAGACTGCACTGGCACAGGGGAACGATAAAAGCAGTTGAAGAAAGTTTGTATTATTTTGCAATATCCTGAACTCTGAGTGGCCCAGAGCAGTTGTGGGCAAAATGATCTACTCTAAGTCAGAAGTTGAGTGCTCCGGCTGCTGGAAATATGAAATAAAGAGATGTTGGTAATACTCACAGAAGAATGATTGCTTTCAATGGAGAATGGTCTGAAAAGCACAAAATATACATGTCTGAAAACAAGGAACACCTAGAACAGTATTGTGACTGGTTCCATTATTACCAGGTACCTTCCTTCAAACTCACTGGAAGGCAAGAGGCTATCAAGGGTACTGGGCATAGTCCAATCCATCATGGGCATTGCCCTCCCTACCACTGGCAGCAACTACAGGAGATACTACCTCAAGAAAGCAGCGTCTATTATCAAGGATCCCCACCATATGCATCATGCCCTCTTCTCACTGGAATCATCAGGCAGGAGGTGCAGAAGCCTGAAGTGTCACACCACCCCGCTCAAGAGCAGCTTCTTTCCTATAACTATCAGGTACTTTCACTACTTGCACAACCCTAGCCCTACCTCAGCTTGGGAGAAAATTATCTAGAAGGATCCATGAACATTAACTGGCTTGAAAGCGGCATGGCCAACACTCCCTAGTCCCTACCCATGAAGATCAAGAAGGGCTCAAATTCGACTGGGCATCACTGCAAGTCATGGTGCAATCAAACACATGGCAAGGAAGAGAATTCCTAGAAGTGTGGTTTTCCGCAAGCAATTCTGTAAACAAACACATAGACCTCAATCGTATTTATGAGCCGTTGTGGGTAAAAGTCCAGCCCATAATGCACAAAGTTCACTACGAAGCAAATTAATGATGTAATTTAACGATGTCCAGTAACGATGTGACTTCCTCCCCACATCACTGCTTAGTTTTCGAAATGACATCCAATCAGCTGATTGAAAAGTATACAAAGACATTCTGAGGACATACCACAATCAGCAGTGCACTGACCATGTCTCCTTGCACGGTGATGAAACATTTGCAAGTAAATTGTCAAGATTGGAGAACATCTCAACCCAACCAGGGATTATCTTTTGCACCTCCACAAACTTGTCTTTGATTGTGTACTTTTGTAACATTCTGGCCTTGCTTTTGAAGATTTTTTCCTCTTTCCCTTCACTGTGTTGGATAAATTATGTATAATTTATATTCTGAGTTATTAGTTCCTAAATACTTTTGTGATGCTGCTACGAGCATGCTTTTCATTGTACTCGGTACCTCACCAACTTTGAGTATATAACAACAAACTTGGCCCTGGTTTGTCCAGTGGACATGGATTCACTGGATTTCTTCAAACAAGAATGAGATGTCTTTGTTTCTGAGTCCAGTAATATTTGGTATGTGCAGAAGCTGGAAGCTTGAACACAAATGTGCAGAATCACACAGCATGTCAATCAGCATCTCTGGAGAGAGAAAGGGAGTTAATATTTCACATCAATGGCCTTTCATCAGGTAAAGTAGGTAAAGAGTAACAGCGGATATGATAAAAATAGTAGGACGTGTATGTGTGGAGTTTGATGAGTGCAACAAGACTCAGCCATTCGTCCAGTATATAGATTGTAGTAAGGAGCCTAGGATATGCCCAAAACCTCCTTGAAAAATTGCAACATCTCCATTGAATCTTGGTAGTGTCAAGATCATGATTGCCTAAAGTGGAGAAGGACCATGAACTTCAAATCCATAGACTAGGAACACAGGGAAGTCTAGAATAAACTGCAATATTTATCCGTCTGCTGTCCCATCAGGGATCATCAGGCAGAATGAACTGTTCCCGTATTAGCTTCATCAATCACACAACAACTGTGGTAATGGAGTGGAAGCAAGTCACCCTCAACCCAAAGCACTTCCCATGAAGAAGGAGAATTATGTGGATTATTTAAGGTAAGCAATATCTTTGAGGCCTTCAGAAAGAACACAGAATGCAGGAGCACCAAAAGACTTGAGGAGAGAGCAACTATTGCTAATGAGAATCAGAGATGTATGGGACACAGGTGAGTCAATGGACCAGGTCTCTAAATGGAGACATTTTTAGTATTTTGGAGAAATATTTGAATGCCATATCAGAAGTTCCAAACACTGCAGTTCAACAAAGAGAATCCACAATTAACAAAGAGAAACTGCAGGTTTTTAAACCATACAGAGAGAGTATGTCAGAATGAATGCAGCCTGTCTTGTGGTGCACAATCTTGAGATTCAGTCAATGACTGTATCCAAATCACAACATAGTCTGTGCCATCAAGAACTTGTCAAGTTGACACCCCGGACAGATTCTGTGGGAAACCAGCAGGTCAGGTGTGTGCTGAAGGCGGAATAAGAATCAGAATCAGGTTTAATATCACTAGTTAAGTTGTGATATTTGTTGTTTTGCGGCAGCAGTGCATTGGAATACATTATAATAACAATTAAAATTACAATAAGAAGAATGTATAAAAGGAAAATTAAATTAAGAGTGCAAAGAGAGAGGGAAAAATACTGAGGTAGTGTTCAAAGGTTCAATGTCCATTCAGAAATCTAATGGTGGAGGGGAAGAAGCTGTTCCTAATATGTTGAGTGTGTGCCTTCTGGCTTCTGTACCTGCTCCTTTAAGATAACAATGAGAAGAAGGCATGTTCTGGGTGATGGGTGTCCTTAATGATGGATGCCACATTTCTGAGGCATTGTGTTTGAAGGTGTCCTGGATGCTTGCGAGGCTCATGTCCATGGTGAAGCTGACTGAGTTTACAACTTTCTGCAGCTTTTTCCAATCCTGTGTAGTGCCCCCTCCATGCTAGATGGTGGCACAACCAGTTAGAATGGTGTCCGTGGTACATCCGTAGAAATTTGCAAGTCTTTGGTGACATGCCAATTCTCCTCAAACTCTTATGAAATATAACTGCTGTCATGCCTTTTCTGTAATTGCATCCATATGTTGGGCAAGGATAGATCTTCAGAGATGTTGACACCCAGGAACATGAAATTGCTCACCTTTTCAACTTCTGATCCCTTGATGTGGATTGTAGTGTGTTCCTTTGACTTAATCTTCCTGAGGCCACTATCAATTCCTTGGTCTCACAGATGTCAAGTGCAAGGTTATTGCTGTGACTCCACTCAACCAGCTGATTCCTGTACTCTTCCTCATTACCATCTGAAATTCTGCCAACAACAGTGTTATCGGGAAATTTAAAGATGGCATTTGAGCTGTGCCTAGCCACTCAATAGTGAGTGTGGGGAAAGTAGAGCAGTGGTCTAAGCACACATCCTTGAGCCGTGCCAGTGTTGGTTGTCAGTGAGGAGGAGATAAAACATAGAGCAGTGCAGAACAGGGAAGTGCCCTTTGGCTAACAATGTTGTGCCGAAGAGCTAAAATGGAAATCGAAAAATCTAGTGGCTCTTACCTACACGATGTCCATATCCCTCTGTCTTCCTAACCTAAAACCCTCTAATGTGTTTGCTTCTACCACCATACCAGGCAGCTCATTACAGGCATCCACCACTGCCTGAGTAAAAAATTTACCTCTCACATTCTGTTAGAACCTACCCACACTCAATGCATGCCATTTAAAGTTAGACATTGCAGCCCTGGGAAGCAGACACTCCCTATCTGCTCTATCTATGCCTCTCATAATCTTATGTATATATATCTCTATCAGATCTCCCCTCAACCTCCGCCACTCCAGAAGATGTTATTTCCAATCTGCACTGTGGTCTTCAGCTGAGGAATCAACAATCCGGTTGCAGGGGGAGGTATAGAGGCCCAGGTGTTGGAGTTTGTTCATTATAACTGAGGGTAGGATTGTATTGACCATTGAGCTGCAGTCAATAAACATGCTTGAAATATGTATTGCTATTGTCCAGGTGATTCGAGGCCAAGTGGAGATCCAGGAGGATTGCATCTGGTATAGACATAATGTGGCTGAGGGTTTTGTAGCAGGAAGGCTTGGAGACACGTGGATGAAAAATAGCATTGAGCCCATGGGAGATCTAAGTCTCAGAAAGCCTTTTCAAGATGCCCCAGTTATGGCCAACATAGGAAAGGAAGAATTTTATATAGATGTAGTTTCCTGAGGAAGCTAATTGTTGATGGGGAGGTTGCCATTTATTGTGGAAATGGGGAGGTAAGTGATTGGAGCAATACAAGACAGAATGTGCAAATATACATTTTACACATCTGAAATATGTTGATTGATTCTGGTCACCACACATCGTTAGGAAATGTTGGATTGTGCGTAGCAGGAGAGTGAATTCAATGGAATGGAACTGGAGAAGTTGTGGCATTCTCTGTACCACAGATCACTAGGAGACATTGGATTGTGTGCCATTAGGATCAATAAAAAGAAGGTAGGTTAAAGTGGAGTGGCCATTGTGGAGCGGCTTTGTGTGAGGGGCCAGTGTTAGAATGGGAAGTGGAGGTTTTGGCTTCGGGGAGGTTCAGTGAAGAGAGGCAGAGGATGTTGCTCAATTTTTCAGGTTTCTTTCTTTCTTTCTTATTTACTTTCACTTTTTTCATTCTTTGTAATTGCACACTTAGAGCAGTGAAAATTCCGGGCAAGATAGTGGATGCTCTCTTGTGGGATGTGGAAAGACAGGGATACCTCCAGTGTCCCTAACAACTACACATGTAAGAAGTGCATCCAGCTGCAGCTTCTCACAGTCTGTGTTAAGGAATTAGAACTGCAACTGGATGAACTTTAGATTATTGGAGATGTTTGATTGACAAGTGATACAGGAAGGTAGTGACTCAAGGTGCAAGACAAAGGTAAATGGGTGAATGGCAGGAGGGGTGTAGGAGATAGTCAGCCAGTGCAGAGTACCCCGATGGCTGTTCCACTCAATAGCAGGTTTGGATACAGTTGGGTGGCGGGGTGAACTAGCAGAGCAAATTCACAGTGGTCAGGTCTCTGGCGTTAAGTCTGGCTCTATGACTCAGAAGGAAAGGGGAAGAAGAGGCGAGCTGTGGTGAAGGGGGATTTGTTGCCTAGCAGAACAGACAGAGGTTTTTGTGGACAAGAATGAGATTCCTGAATGGTCCCTCCCATCTGCCAGGGTCAGGGGTATCTTGGATCAAGTCCACAGCATTCTTAAGTGGGAGGGTGAGCAGCTAGATGTTGTGTTCCACAGTAATATCAGTGAAATTGGTAGAAAGGGTAAAGGGGTCTACAAAGTAAGTTTGGGGAGTTAGGTGCTAAATTAGCTGTGATCTTGGGATTGCTACCCATATTATGTGCCAGTGAGGTCATAAATGGGAAGATAATAGAGTTTTACATGTGACTAAGGAGATGGTTCAGGAGATAGAACTTCTGAATTTTGGATCATTGGGCTCTCCTCCATGAAAGGTATGACCTGTGGTTGTGGGGAAACATGTTGTTAAGCCTACATACAAAGTCAACAATTGAAAGGGTGAGCATTAGGGGACTGATATTCAGGGTTGTGTATATTTAATGTAAGGAGTATTGTAGGAAAGGCCATTAATCTTAGAGTATGGATCAGCACTCAGAATTATGACATTTTTAGCCATTAATGTGACTTGGTTGCATGAGAAATAAAGCATTGACTCAATAACATTTTAGTGCCAATTAGAGGACAAGATCCAATTGAAATAAGGCAGAAGCAAGCAGGGTGGGCATTGCTGGAGTGGCCATCTTTGGGGGGGACAAAGTTAGAGAAGGGATTTTGCAGCTCTTTTGGGGTTTCAACAAGGAGAAGCTTGAGTGAGAAAAAGTGAAAAGCTGTAGGTAGGTATTTTCCCCCAGTTTATTTATTGTTTTTCTTCTTTATTTTTGCTCAGTTAGAACAGTAGAGATGTCAGACAGCATGGTTGAAAGTTTGTCTTGCAGGATGTTGGAGATCTCTTGAGTTCCTGATGACTACACTTGCAAGAGGTGCATCCAGCTGCAGCTTCTAAAACTCCACACTTAGGAATTGGATGACTTCTGGGTCATTCGGAAGGCTGAGGGAGTGATATATAGGACATATAGAGAGGCAGTTACATTCAAGTGCAGGACACAAGAAACTGGGTGAAGGTAAGTAAGGTAAAAGGTGTTAAATAACCAGTACAAAATACCCCTATGGTCATTGCCCTTAACAAAAGGTATACCACTTTGAATGAGCAGCTGTGGTGATAGGAAATTCATTTGTTAGGGTAACAGAAATGAGGTTCTGTGGATGAGAATGAATATGTTGCCTCCTGGATGTCTGGGTTTGGGACATCTCAGATCGAGTCCTCAGCATTCTAAAGTGAGTTACGGGAGGAGTGGCTGAACAGCGCCCCCCTCCCCCATGCACTTAAGGTAGGTACCAATGACATAGGTAGGAAGAATAACAATGTTTTGCAAATTGAATTCAGGGTATTAGGTGCTAAATAAAACAAGACCTCCAAGGTTGTAAACTCAGTAATCCTGGCTGTGCCATGTGCTAGTGAGGCCAAAAATAGGATGATTATACAGCTTAACACATGGCTAAGTAAGGAGTTGGTCTGGGAGGGAGGACATCATATTTTTAGATCATTGGGCTCTCTTCCAAGGAAGGTGGGACCTGTACAGAAGAGATGGTTTGGACCTGAACTGGAGGAGGCCTAATACCTTAGTGGAAAAGTTTATCAGTGCTGCTTGGGAGTGTTTAAACACCCCCATGCAGCACAGGGAGGTGGAAACCAGAGTGCCAGAACAGATAGTGGAGAAGTTGTGGAGATAGATGATGTTAAGATTTCAGACAAAAGATAGAGCTTGGTGAGACTAATTTTTCTGAGCTGCATATATTTCAAGGCAAGAAGTATCATAGGAAAGGCAGAAGAGCTCAGGGCATGGATCAACACATGGAATTATGATATTCCAGCCATTAGTGAGACTTGATTACAGGAGGGGCAGGCGAGGCAGCTTCATATTCTTGAGTTCTATTGTTTTAGATGCATCATAGTGGAAGGGATTAAAGGAGGGGGTGGTGTTATTCGTCAGGGAAAATGTCATGGCAGTGCTCAGTCAGGACAGACTGGGGAACTTATCTAGTGAGGCATTATCGATCGAACTAAGAAATAAGAAAGGTATGAATGTTAATTGGGTTATATTACTGACACACACACCAGTCTGAAGAATAAAGAATACCCTGAACTCAATTTGCAAAACATTGTTATTCTTCCTACCTATGTCACTGGTACGCGGGGGGGGGGGGGGGGGAGCGGGGAGGTGTGCTGTTCAGACAAGATTGGATAGAATTTGTCAGGAAAGTTTGCTCGATCTGTACGTAGACATCCCAATGAGGGTGCATGTGAAACCTGATCTGCTATTAGAGAATGAGACAGGTCAGGTGGCAGAAGTTTGTGCTGAGGAACACTTTGTATCCAATGGTCTTAATGCTATTAGAATCAAAGTACATATGGAAAAAAATTAGGTCTGGTCCATGGGTTTAGATCTTAAGTTGGAGAAAGATCAATTTTGATGGTTTTAAAAAAGATCAAACAAGTGTGGATTGGGAGAGGCTGTTTTCTGGCAAAGTTGTACCTGGTAAGTGGATGGCCTTCAAAATTGAAAGTTTGAGAGGTCAAAGCTTGTATGTGACTGTCAGAATAAAAGGTGAAGATAACAGATTTATGGAACATTGGTTTTCAAGAGATATTGATGGCCTGGTTAAGATTAAAATGAAGGTGCATAACAGGTATACACAGGTGATTACGGAGTATAAGAAATGGAAGAGAACATTAAGAAGCAAATCAATATGGCTGAAAGAAGGTTGCCATAGCAGATAAGGTGAAGGAGAATTCTCAGGGATTCTATAGATATATTAAGAGCAAACAATTGCAAGGGACAATATTGGTCCCCTGGATGATCAGAATAGTAAAGCACCCCTGGTGCTAGAAGAGATTGGGGATATCTTAAATGAATTTGTTTGCATTTGTATTTACTCAGGAAATGGACATTGAGTCTATAGAAGTGAAGTAAAGTGGTATCAAATGCATGGACCTTATACAGGTTACAGAGGCAGAGGTGTTTGCTGTCTTGGAGTAAATTGGGGTGTATGTCCCTAGGATCTGACAATGTGTTCCCTTGGATGCTGTAGGAAGCAGGTGCAGAAATTGCAGGGGCCCTAGCTGAGATATTTAAATCATCCTTAGCAACAGATTTGGTGCTGGAGGATTGGCGTATAGCTAATGTTGTTCTGCTGTTTAAGAAAGGCTTTAAAATTAAACCAGGGAATGATAGACCAGTGAGTCTGACATTAATAGTGGGAAATTTATTGGAAGATATTCTAAAGGTCAGAAATATGTGCATTTGGATAGACATGGAGTGATTAAGGATAGTCAGCATGTCTTGGTAGGTCGGTCGTGTCTAATCAATCTTCACGAGCTTCTTTCAAGGAAGTTACCAGGAAAGTTGATGTAGTGGATGTTTTTTCCATGGACTTTAGCAAGGCATTTCACATGGTCCTGCAAGGGAGGTTGGTCAAGGAGGTTCAGTCACCCAACATTTAAAATTGGGTTAGTCATTGGCTTTATGGCAGAAGTCAGAGAGTGATAGTAGATGGTTGCCTTTCTGATTGAAAACCTGTGACTACAAAAGTGCTGCAGGAATCAGTGCCAGTTCATTGTCTTCTTTATCAATGATCTGGATGCTAATGTGGTTAATTGGATCAGCAAATTTGTAGATGACACCAAGACTGGTAGTGTAGTGGACAGCAAGGAAAACTTGCAGCAGGATCTGGAAAAAATAAGTTGAAAAATGGCAGATGGAATTTAATGTAGATGAATGCATTGTGTTATACATTAGAAGGACCAGTCAGGGTGGACCTTACACAGGGAATGGGAAGACAATGAGGAATACTGTAGAACAAAGAGATCTGTGAATACAGGTCTATTATTTTTCACTCAGAGGACCATGATAATGTGGAACGAGCTGCCTGTGTAAGTGGTGCTCAATTTCAACATTTATCAGGCATTCTGATAGGCAGAAGGATGGTATGTTATGGAGGGCTATGGTCCTGGTGCAGGTTGATTGGAGAAGGCAGTTTAAATGGTCTTAGATGGGCCTAAGGTCCTGCTTCTGTACTGTACTTTTTATTAACTTTATGACTCCATATTTAATGTCATCAGCAATAGGTGAGGCACCGGAGGATTGGAGGATAGCCAATGCTATCTCATTGTTTAAGAAAATCTCTGAGGATAAGCCAGTATATTATAGGACAGTAGTGGTAAGTTATTGGAAGGTAGTCTAAGGGACTGAATTTATAAGTATTTGGATAGAAAGGGATTGATTCAGGATAAACAACATGGCTTTGTGCATTGTAGGTCACTTCTAACCAATCTTACAGAATTTATCAAAGAAGTTACCATGAACATGATGTTGGTCAAGAAATTTCAGTTGCTTGATATTCAGGATGAGATAGTAAACTAGCTTAGACATTGGCTTTGTGAGGGAAGTCAGAGAGTGGTGTTAGATGCTTCCCTCTCCGACTGGATGCCTGTTGACTAGTGGTATGCTGCAGGTATCGGTGCTATGTCTGCTGATGTTTGTTCTCTATGTCAACAATCTGGATGATCATGTAGTGACCTCGATCAGAAAATTTTTGATGACACCACGATTGAGGGCATAGTGGATAGTGAATAAGGCTATAAAAGTTTGCAGAAGGATCTGGACCAGTTGGAACAACGAGCTGAAAAATGGCAGATAGATTTTAATGCAGACCAGAGTGAGATGTTGCACTTCAGAGGACAATCCATGGTAGGACATGTGCGGTGAGCAGTAGGGCACTGGTAGAACAGATGAATCTGTGAATACAGATCCATAATTCCTTTATGAGGCATTGCAGGTAGATAGGCTCATAAAGAAAGCTTCTGGTATACTGTATTGGCCTTCATAAATTAAAATGTTGAGTCTAGGGGTTGGGATGTTATGCTGAAGCTGAATAAGAAAGTGATCAGACCTAATTTGGAGTACTGTGTGCAGATGTGACCACTTACATTCAGGAAAGATATTAATAAGATTAAAAGAGTGCGGGGAAAATGTACAAGGACTAGATGACCTGTGTTACAGAGAAAAGTTGAATTGCTTAGGGCGTTATTCTCCAGAACATTGGATAATGAGTGCAGATTTGAAAAAAGTATACAAAATTATCAGGGGCATAGATCGGTTAAAATTAAACAGGCATTGAGTCAGACTGCAACTAGAGGTCAGGGATTAAGGGTGAAAGGTGAAATGTTTAAGAGGAGCATGAGGGAGAACTTCTTCACTCAGAAGCTTGTGAGAATGTGGAACAAGCTGCCAGCGGAAGTTGTAGTTGTGAGTTTGATTTCAATGTTTAAGAGAAATTTGGATAGGTAAATGGATGGGAGGGATATGGCGGGCTATGGTCCGGGTGCAGGTCAATGGGATGAGCAGATTGATAGATTGGTATGGACCAGATGGGCCAAAGAACCTGATTTTCCACTGCAGTACCCTCTGATTCACTGATGAGGTGTCTACAGACACCACAAATGTCATTCCTTGATGGGACAAGGTGTGTATTTGGAAAATTTCCATAGGGATGGGACTGAGCCAGATAAGTATGGTGTAACGCAGCTGTGCAATAGATGGACAAGCAGATGTGGACAGAAATAGTTATGTCTAGTTATCTGTCATATTTATAGGCTATAAATGCAGCACGTAACCTGGTGAGTGAACAAAATCAAATTTCCTGGAGTATAGAGAACATTAAGAAATTTTGCACTAGCCCTCTCTAAGCAGACCACTGTACAGGTGGCTTGAGGAGGGGGTGTTGAGTCCACAGTGAGCAGATCCTCACAGATAGTTCAGGTGGGGTTGCTGCAAGAAGCAATGAGTTAGAACATAGAAATCTACAGCACATTACAGGCCCTTCAGCCCACAATGTTGTGCTGACCATGTAATCTACTCCAGAAACTGCCTAGAATTTCCCTAGTGCATAGCCCTCTATTTTCATAAGCTCCATGTACCTATCTATCTAAGAGGCTCTTAAAAGACCCTAATTTATCCACTTTCACCACTGCCACCGGCAGTGCATTCCATGTACCCAGCACTCTCTGTGTGAAAAACTTACCCCTGACATCCCCTCAGTACCTATTTCAAAGCACCTTAAAACTATGACCCCTTGTGCTAGCTATTTCAGCACTGGGAAAAACCTTCTGGGTATCCACAAAATCAAAGCCCCTTATCATCTTATAACCAACTATCAGGTCACCTCTCATCCTTCATCGTTCCAAGGAGAAAAAGCCAAGTTCACTCAAACCATTCTCATAAGGTATGCCCTCCATTACAGACAACATCCTTCTAAATTTCCTCTGCACTCTCTCTTGATGGCTGTAATGAAACTATATAAGGAAGCCAAGTAGTTCCTGAGTGCTTCTGAAATTCATCCCTTTTTCCTGAAGTGTGGCTTTTCCTCTGATGTAGTTCTCAATCACATGTTTTTGTATTTCCCATATTTCTGCTTTTATCCCATCTTGTCCTGCCAGGATACAACAACAATAGATTCACATGGTATTCACTTTCCACCCCACCAGGCTTCAAATTCAGCATGTTATCCTTAGTGTTTTCCAACAGCACTTATATCTACCCCTCCTCTCTTTCTGCAATTTTGACATCATCAATTTCTGGTGCAACGTTCCATCTCCACTGCCCACTCCCATCCCACAGTGCCTCCACATACAACTAGAGAAGATGAAACATCTGCCCATTTGTCCTTCCCCACATTGAAGGGACCAAAACAATAATTCCATGTGATGTAACATTTCACTTTCCCTTCTTCCAAACTGGTACGCTGTATTTGGCATTTATGCTGTGACTACCTCTGCAATGGAGAAACCAAGCACACCTTGGGTGATTGCCTGAAGGAACACCTGACTTCAGGAGAAACTTTCACTAGTCAGGTTCACCACCCTAGTCCGTCTCTGTCCATGGTCTCCTGCATTGTTACAATGAGGCCCAATGTAAGTTCAAAAAACAACATCTGGGCATGTTGCTATACCCAGGAAACATAATGAATTCTCTAACTTCGGATAACATGGCCTTTCTCTCTGTTTGCATCAGGTCTGGCCATGTGACCAGTATATGCTATTCCTTTTCTTTTTTTACCATACGTATATTCTGGCCTGCTCAACATGGTCCAATAAATCAGAATACACATTATCACCTGGACATCACAAAATTAACAAAACATCACACAGCAAAAGAGCTTAACAGTCCATGCAAAGGCTATCTATCATCTCACCCTATTATTGAGATAACTGATATCACTCTCACTGAGCTTCTTTATTACCCAGACTAACTTGCTTTCTCTATTTCTCAGTTCTGATGAAGTGTCTCTGACGTGGAGCATTAAATGGTTTCTTCTTCTTCCAGCATTACTGCTTTGGTATCAGTTACGTTTTCTAATACACTTAGTTCTTAGAATATGCACATTAAACATTCTTTTTTACTTTTTTCTCTCTTTATGTTTAAGATGCTTAAATGCAAGAGCTGACCTTTCCACGATAAAAAAAATGTAAAAGAGAAAACAGATTTATAGTGTGGCTTTGAAATGCCTTTCAATGTCTCATACAGTTTGGTCAATGAAGTAGTTTTTGAAGTGCAGTTACTGTTAGAAAGCAGGAAATGTTACAGGCAATTTATTTGAAGCAAAATCCCTCAAACAGGAATTTTAACATGACAAAATAATCTGCTTTGCTGATGTTGAATCAGTAGGCATCCGTCAATCCCAAGGGATCATGGGTCAGTGCCTCTGGTGGACTGTGCCCTCTGCAGGGTGCAAGCCTAGATCTGAAGAACCGGCTGTTACCCATGCTGTGGGCTCCCCCTCTCCACGTCACTGATATAGTCCGAGGGAAGGGCAAGCGCCGATACAGCTTGTCACCAGTGTTGTCACAGGGGTTGCTAGAGTGAAGTTGTAAACAACATCAAACTGCCTTCGGGACTGCAGCTCCAGATTACTTCCTTGGAGTTTACTCCTGAGGCCTTTCCCATGGGTGGGTACGGCTGCAAGGCAGCAGAGGTTTAAAATCAGAATTTTCCTTCTGCTAGGCAGGCTGCCATCCAAAGCCCGAAGCAACTGGTTTTGAGGTGCCATTGGTCCGCCTTTGCCCCTTCTTTTGTCAGTAGAAACAATTCCACCAGGCTTAGTAGCTAAGCCACATGTGAAGGCCATGAGTTAGACTTGATTGTCAGAGTCGCACTCCATTTGGAGCTCTTTATAAGTAGTGAGAGTTTATCCCCACTATCGCCCCGGCTATGACAACTTTAGGAACCTGGTGTTGAGTAAGGTATAAATATTGTCCACAAAATACAATGTCATTCTTATGTTCTTCAAAACAGTGCCATTTCCTTTAAAGTCTGCCTGTAGGAACTGACTCAGAACTCAATTGAATGCCTCTTCTCCAGGAGGGCAGAGCAACACTACCTTAGCAGCGTATAAAATAGTTTCTGAATTTTTGTGTACACGTCTCTGGAATGAATCCTCAACCTTGTAGGCTATCATCTACCCCAAAACTAAGTTATTCTGTATCGGTCGGGGTCAAGAGACTGAGTACAGGAGAGTGGTGGACAACTTTGTTGAGTGGTATGGGCTGAATCACCTGCAGTTCAACATCACTAAGACAACTGCTTTGGTGGTGGACCAGGAAGGTGAAAACACGCTGCATTCCCATCTCCATCAAAGGAACTGATGCAGAAGTGGTCCAGGACTATAAATACCTGAGAGCTCACCTGGACCCTAAACTGGACCAGACTAAAAATACAAGGGCTTTGTACGAGAAGGGACCAAGCTTTCCTGAGGAGGCTCCGGTCATTCAAAGTCTGCAGATGTTCTACGACTCATTGGTGGCCAGCATTCTATTCTGCGCTGTAGTCTGCTGGGGAGCAGGGTGAGAGCAGCAGATTGACAAGCTCGTCAGGAAGGCTAATTCTGTTCTGGGGATGGAACTGGATTCCCTGGTGCTTGTGTCTGAGAGGAGGATGCTGCATAAGCTGCAGAGCATTATAGACAATCTCTCTCACCCCTTCTATGAGCTACTGGGCAAACAGAGGAGCACCGTTAGTAATAGACTGCTTTTGCTGAGGTGCACCACTGAACATCATAGGAGATTCTTTATCCCTGTAGCTATAAGAATCTACACCTCTTCCTCTTTAAGTACGTAAGTATATGGTTTCCTTGCACATCTGTATTTTGCACTACCACTTAATAATGTGCATTTTGTATTCTTTTTCGTTCCTCAATGCTTACATCTTGTATTTCAAAGTATATATTTCTGACTGAGCAACCTTGCAACAATAATTTCCTTCAGGATAAATAAAGTCTTATCTTATTTATCTTATGTTAAATGTGACCTCTAATGTTCAAGTAAATAACTGACTGGGATGATAACAGAAAGACGGAGTGCTGGGATGTAAAGGAACTCAGCATTTTCATCAATACAGCATTAATAGTACCATTACAGAGCAGATTGGCAATCACTTAATTAGACCCGGCAATAAAGGTATTTATAGAGAAATGTAATAACAATAACAGATTGTGCATATGGTTTCCATTTCAGCTGAGCAGTCTATTTTTAGTATTAAATGGCAGTCTTTTCCATCCTCTAACATTGTTAATAGGAATGAACTTCAAGTAAATGTAAATACTAGATAGAAATTTAGGGATTAAAAAATTCATATTTCAAATATGAATTCTAAAGTTTACTTAATGAGCAGCCCCTACACAGCTTAAGCAGTAATCTATAGAAAAAAACCTTCCAAGGTCATTCAGCTTGCTTCATTTGAATCACTTTAGTGTACTAGAATGGATTGGAACTAAAGACCTGTGAAGTAATGAGACAGGGACACTCAGTGGGCCTGTTATTAGGTACACCTATACACCTTGTTGTTAATGCAAATATCTAATCAGCCAATCGTGTGGCAGCAACAGAATGCATAAAAGCATGCAGACACGGTCAAGTGGAACAGTTGGTGTTCAGATCAATCGTCAGAATGGGGGAAGAAATGTGATTTACAGTTGAAGTCAGAAGTTTACATACACTTAGGCTGAAGTCGTTAAAACTCATTGTTTAACCACTCCACAGATTTCATATCAGCAAACTATAGTTTTGACAAGACGTTGAGCACACCAGTAATTTTTCCAACAATTGTTTACAGACAGATTATTTCGCTTTTAATTGACTATATCACAATTCCAGTGGATCAGAAGTTTACAAACAAAATCAAAAGAAATCAGCCAAGCTCTCAGAAAAAAAAATTTGTGGATGTCCACAAGTCTGGTTCATCCTTGGGAGCAATTTCCAAATGCCTGAACGTAGCACGTTCATCAGTACAAACAATAGTACGCAAGTATAAACACTAAGGGACCACACAGCCATCATACTGCTCAGGAACGAGACGCATTCTATCTCCTAGAAATGAACGTACTTTGGAGCAAAAAGTGCAAATCAATCCCAGAACAACAGCAAAGGACCTTGTGAAGATGCTGGAGGAAACAGGTACACAAGTACCTATATCCACAGTAAAACAAGTCCTATATCGACATAATCTGAAAGACTGCTCAGCAAGGAAGAAGCCACTGCTCCAAAGCCACCATAAAAAAGCCAGACTACAGTTTGCAAGTGCACATGGGGACAAAGATCTTACTTTTTGGAGTAATGTCCTCTGGTCTGATGAAACAAAAATTGAACTGTTTGGCCATAATGACCATCATTATGTTTGGAGGAAAAAGGGTGAGGCTTGCAAGCCAAAGAACACCATCCCAACCGTAAAGCGTGGGGGTGGCAGCATCATGTTGTGGGGTGCTTTGCTGCAGGAGGGACTGGTGCACTTCACAAAATAGATGGCATCATGAGTAAGAAGAATGATGTGAATATATTGAAGCAACATCTCAAGACATCAGCCAGGAAGTTAAAACTCAGTCACAATTGGGTCTTCCAAATGGACAATGACCCCAAGCATACCTCTAAAGTTGTGGCAAGATTGCTCAAGGACAACAAAGTTAATGTATTGGAGTGGCCATTACAAAGCCCTGACCTCAATCCGATAGAAAATTTGTGGGCAGAACTGAAATAGTGTGAGCAAGCAAAGAGGCCTACAAACCTGACTCAGTCACACCAGTTCTGTCTGGAGGAATGGAACAAAATTCCAGCAACTTATTGTGAGAAACTTGTGGAAGGTGACCCAAAACGTTTCACCCAAGTTAAACAATTTAAAGACAATGCTACCAAATACTAACAGAGTGTATGTAAACTTCTAACCCACTGGGAATGTGCTGAAAGAAATAAAAGCTGAAATAAATATTATTCTGACATTTCACATTCTTAGAATAAAGTAGTGTTCCTAACTGACCTAAGACAGGGAATGTTTTCTAGGATTAAATGTCAGGAATTGGGAAAAACTGAGTTTAAATGTATTTGGCTAAGGTGTATGTAAACTTCCGACTTCAACTGTAAGTGACTTTGACAGTGGAATAACTGTTGGTGTCAGATAGGTGGTTTGAGTACCTCAGAAGCTGCAGATCTCCTGCAATTTTCACACACAAGTGTCTGTGGTGTTTACTAAGTATGGTGCAAAAAACCGAAGAAAAATCTGGTAGGTAGTTCCGTGGGTGAAAACAACTTGATAGTGGAGAGACGCTGCCATCAACTGCATCTCTTCTATTTCACGCCTGTCTGCCCTTACCCCATCCTCCACCACGCCACCAGAGATAAAGTTCCTCTTGTCCTCACCTACCACTCCACCAGCCTCCACATACAGTACATGATTGTCTGTAACTACTGCCATCTCCAACAGGATCCCACCACCAACCACATCTCTCCCTTCTCCCCACTTTCTGCTTACTGCAGGGATGGATTGCTCCCTACGCAACTCCCTTGTCCACTTGTTCCTTCCCACTGATCTCCCTCCCGGCACTTATCCTTGCAAGCGGAACAAGTGCTATACCTGCCCCTACACCTCCTCCTTCATTACCATTCAGTGCCCCCAAACAGTCCTTCCAGGTGATGCGACATTTCACCCATGAGTCTGTTGCAGTCACTTACTGTATCCAGTGCTCCTGGTGTGGCCTCGTGTATATTGGTGAGACCTAACATAGACTGGGAGACTACTTCGCCAAGCACCTATGTTCTATCCACCAGAAAAAGCAGCATCCCTCAGTGGCCACTAATTTTAATTCCGCTTCCAATTCCCATTCTGACATGTCAGTCCATGGCCTCTCCTACTGTCGTGATGAGGCCACACTCTGGTTGGAGGAACAACATCTTATATTCCATTAGGGTAGCCTCCAACCTGATGACTGAACATCGTTTTCTCAAACTTCCAGTAATGCGCCCCCCCTTCACCATTCCCGATTCCCATTTCCCTCTCACCTTATCTTCTTGCGTGCGCATCACCTCCCTCTGGTGCTCCTCCCCCTTTTCTTTCTTCCATGGCCTTCTGTCCTCTCCTATCAAATTCACCCTTCACTAGCCTTGTCTCTTTTTCACTAATCAACTTCCCAGCTCTTCACTTCATTCTTCCCCAACCCCCTCCCGATTTCACCTATCACCTTGTGTTTCTTCCTCCCACACCACCCTCCCCCCCACTTCTTACTCTGCATCTTTTTTCCTCAAGTCCTGAAGATGAGTCTCAGCCCAAAATATTGACTATTTAGTCTTTTCCACAGATGCTGCCTGGCCTGCTGAATTCCTCCAGCATTTTGCGTGCGTTAATGAGAGAGGTCACAAGAGCCAGACTGGTTCAATTTGACAGTAAGGTGACAGTAAATCAAATAACCACATGTTATAACAGCGATGTGCAGAAGAGCATCTCGGAACACACAGCCCATCGAACATTGAAGTGAAAGGGCTGCAGCAACTGAAGATCACAACCATACTCTCAGTGGTCATTTAATTAGGTACAGAAGGGGCATAATATTGTGCCCACCAAGTGTATATATGAAAGTGAAAGGAGATCGAGGGGACAGGTTACTGTAAAATTAAAAAATAATGACAACGTTACCATTAATTCGCTAGTCACACTAAGTGATCTCAGACCTCTAAACTGGAAAGAGGAGAGGAGAAATAACAGAGGAATAATAATCTCAATGTACGTAATCCTCAGAAAGTTGTGGCAGACAGCCTCTGGGGGACTAAAGCACTGTGCAAAGGTCTTCAGTTGCTTTTAATAATACATTGAAGAGTTGGAATGACAGCCAATTTTGTTAGAAGTGTTCAGTAAGACAGGCCACACTGGTGTTGAGGGACATAATTACTATTACAGGGTAATGACCTTCTGTCCCAACATTTTCTATATCCAGGTCTGTAAAATTTTACTTTTTTATTATATGAGCGGGGGCTGCTTTCTTCACATGTTGTGTTTACTTCAAAGTATTCCCATGAACGTCAGCTTATTTGGTGTTCTTGTCTCTAATAAATATTCAGCAAAGTGCTCCATAGCATCTATTAGTAAGCCTGCCTGTCACCAGAGATGACATTTAGTGCCGATGCTGAGCTGAACACAAACTGAAGTGTTGATGGAGCACAAAGGTTCAGAAAGTCTCTGTTTGCAGATACGACAATTCTGAAATGCCCTTTTCAAATAGTTCAGCAAATGTAGGAGGCAGTTAACCAGCCAAGAAGTCAATGCAATTCCCTCACTCCCTAGGCTTGGGGATGTATACAAGAGTTTTGATTTTAAGAAAATTGTTAGGAAGGTTGTAGCTTGTTCTATTATATCTAGGTGTGACAGCCAATTATTTTGCATTGACCTGTAATGAAGTACCTGACAATTATCTTACGAGGGTAGAGGTGTGCACCCAGCAGTTTGCCAGTGGCAGCCCTATTCTCTGAGTAATTACAAGGTAGTTTGATAGTTTGAAATTACCCATGACCAGAGTTTTCTGGAGTTCACATTCAGTCATTTTTCATATGGTAAGCCTATTCCAAGTCATGATCATGTGTGACTTTAAGGTAAACCTGTAGGTGAAAGTGTTCCCATACGCCTGCTGCTATTTTCCTACTTGGTGGTAAAAATTGTGAGTTTGAGAAGTACTTTTGGAGCAGCCAAAGCAAGCAACTTCAGTGCAAGATGTAGTTGATCAGCTGTGCAACCATTCTGTGCTGACAATGGAGGTAGTCAATGAGGTGCTAATCAACTGAGCTGCATTGTCTCGGGAATGCTGAGCTACTTGAGAGCTGATAAACTGCGCTCATTCAGATACGTGGGCAGTATTCCATCATCTACACTGTGTGAAAAGGAGTATCAGGAGGTATCCACACAAGCTGCTTCACCTCTGACCTGTTCTTGGTGATAACATGTTTATGTGGCTGGTGTAGATCAGTATCTAATCACTGATAAGCCTAAGGGTTTCGATGGTGGTGACCATCCAGTGCATATTGAAGGTAGTTGGTTCGACTCTCTCTTATTGGAGACTATCTGTGCTTTGCACTTGTGCAGTGCAAATGCTACATGAGGCTACACCCATGATCAAAGATCCCCATCATCCACATCAATGCTTTCTTCTCGCAGCTACCATCAGACAGGAGGTACAGAAGCTTGACAGTCCACACCACCAGTTGCAAGAACGGCTACCCTCCAACCGTTCAGTTCTTGAATCAACCTGCACACCCTAATCACTGCCTCAGGATAGCAACACTGACTGTTTTGACCACTTTTCACTATAAGGGACTACATATTTTGGCTGAATCGTCTTCTTTCTTGTAGTATTTTGAGTAATTTGTGTTTTTCTTGTGAATGTTGTGTCTCTGATGGTATGTGCCTGTGATGTTGCCTCTAGTCGGTTTTTCAGTGCACTTATGCATTTGTACACGTCTTTGATTTTGACTCTGACCATACCTGAAAGTTGTCAAGTCTTAAGGCAAGCAGACATGGACTGCTTCAAAAAGAATGGAATATTGTCACCAGTAAGCACATTTTGACCTTGTACTGAAAAGGAGGTTATTGATGCAGCAGCTGAGCCACCGTCCAGGGGACTTCCTGCTTGGGATTATTGACCACAGCCTAAAGCAGGCAGGGGTTAAAAATGTCTGCAAGTACCCCTGCCAGCTGATCCACACAGGATGTAATGACACAGTCAGGGACACTATCCAGGTCGATGCATTCTCAGGTTCCTCTCTCCAACAATGAATATAGATTTAGGTGCTCTAGAGACTGTCAGCAAGGTGGTGACATTGCCACTCCCTTCTGCACAGAGTGCGTTTAAGCTCACCAGGAAAGATACACAACAATACCTTTTTTTTTCTTCAGGATAAACTTGTATCATCCTAGAAGAATGGACAGTAATATTCTACTTAGTCATTGACCCCATTTTGTCATTTATTACAACAGGTGGATATGCCAGCCTTGCTCCAATGTCAATTTGGGATTCTTCATTTCCATTCACATTGAAAGTTTAGTCAGCAAGCATCAACAATACAGTCGTGCAAGTAAAATGTATAATTTATTTTCAAAATGTGCAAACCATTGCATACACAGTTTGAGCCAATACACCATTATCTTTTTCTATTTATTTTGTCTAACAAGGTTTGGAAAATGCTTGTTGGCGTATTGCCAGCTCATTTTCTGCTTGCTTTAGGATAGTTGATTATGCAAAGATGCATCTCAATATGTTTTATTTCATCCAATTGACAAATAAGCTTTAGGGACATTAATAATTCACACACCTAAGACTGGAAACACTGGCTAAATTTTTCCATGTCCTATCTTAGTTAGTGGCACTCCATTTTGGAAACTGGAAGAAATGGATGAGAACTCTCAGACTTCATCTAAAGAACATCTTTCATGTGGCAAAGTGTACCAAGGCCATTCAGATCTATAAAAACATTACAGATTAAAAGAGAGCCAAAGAAGGAGGTAACACACAAAATGCTGGTGGAACACAGTAGGTCAGGTAGCATCTATAGGAAGAAGTGCTGTCGACGTTTCGGGCTGAGACCCTTTGTTAGGACTAACTGAAAGAAAAGATAGTAAGAGATTTGAATGTAGGAGGGGGAGGGGGAAATCCAAAATGATAGGAGAAGACCGGAGGGGGTGGGGTGAAGCTAAGAGCTGGAAGGGTGATTGGCAAAAGGGATACAGAGCTGGAGAAGGGAAAGGATCATGGGATGGGAGGGGAGCACCCTTCACCAAAGAAGGAGGTAAAGAGTGTGGCACAATGGTATAGCAACTCGTGCTGCTACTGCAAATCTAAAGTAAGACAAGTTCAATTCTGACCTCCATTGTTACCTGGGAGGGGTTTGAAAATTCCCCCTTTGATTTTCTCTAGGTACTCCATAAATAAATGCTGGTAGGTCACCGACTGTTGTAAATTACAATTGTTGTAAAGTGTAATTGCAAAGAAGAAATGGCACTGCCTCTACTTCCTTGGGGGTCTGCAGGGATTCAGCATGACACATAACACATTGACAAATTTCTATAATATGTAGTGGAGGATATATTGAATAGCTGCATTACAGCCTGGTTTGTGATCATCAGTGCCTTTAAGTGCAAAATCCTATAAAGGGTAGCAGATTTGGCACAGTTTATCATGGGTAAAGTCCCCCCAGCTATTGAGCACATCTACTTGAAGCAAAGTCGTAGTAAAGCAGAATTCACCATCACAGATCCCACCACCTAGGTCAGGGGTCGGCAACCCGTACCACTGAAAGAGCCATTTGGACCCGTTTCCCACAGAAAATAAAACACTGGGAGCAACAAAACCCGTTTGACATTTAAAATGAAATAACACTGCATACGTTTTTTTTGCCTTTATGCTATGTATAAACAAACTATAATGTGTTGTATTTATGAAATCGATGAACTCCTGCAGAGAAAACGAAATTACATTTTTGCATGCAACAAAAACATTTTGAACTCCAAAAAAAAGACGTTGGGTTGAAGGTTACTTTTAAGTAAAATACTCAATGTCTATTTGAGTCCTTCTTGTATTTATGAAAAACGCTGAACTTAAATTGTCCGCCAGCAGCAAACCAAAAATAACGTCAGCCAGCTGTCAACCTGAAAAATAAAAGGACTATTTCACTGAACAATGAAAAAAATATGAATATACATAAAATAATAGGCAATTAAAATATTTATCATACTTGGTTAATGGGATTTCTGCTCCTGGACCTCAGCGCACAGCGTCTGCACATTAGGGCTGTATGACGTCACCTTCATCTTTACACAGGATCGCAAGCTGTCATCTGTGAGGCGTGCGCGATGTTTTTAATAAAGTTCATGTTGGAGAACACCTGCTCACATACATATGTGGATCCAAAGATCGACAGGACTCCAAGTGCATACTTTTTAATGTTTACATAAATGTCGGGGATAGCATTCCATGTTTCGAACACAAGTTTGTCCGGTTTAGGGAGGTTTTCAATATCACTCCATTTGTGATTCTGAGCAAGAACGGCCTCCTGACGGGCAACATCTTCAAGGTCTGCTGTCAAGCATCTAAACTTGGACACCCATATGTCTTTGTTGGCTATGTCGGCCAGTTCCATCTCAAGATCAGGTTGACTCACACCTGCCAATGCAGTCGTATTCAGTAAGGATGGATCAATGCTTAGGGGAGTGACCAGGAAGGATAATGTGTTTTTTACCTCTCTGAACTCACAGAAGCATTTCCCAAACAATGTTTGCATTGCGATGATTGCAGAATGTAAATACTCTGAATTTATCATGTCGTGAGCTTGTATGAACTCTCTCAAATTGGGGAAGTGAGACAATGTGGCTTTCTGTAAATCTCTGGCAAGCACTGTCAACATGCGCTGGAATGCCAAAACATCCTCCAAAATGTGCAGGGCTCTGCGTCCTTTCCCCTGAAGAGCTGTGTTCAACGTGTTCAGGTGCGCTGTCATGTCTACCATGAAGTGTAGCTTTTACAGGCACTCTGGCTGTTCCAGCTCAGGAAAGGTGAGACCTTTGCTGCCCAGGAAAGTTTTCATTTCTTCCAGACTCGCGACAAAGCGTTTCAGCAGCACCTCTCCTCTTGACAGCCACTGGACTTTGTTGTGCAGCAGGAGATCAGAATATCCACTTTCCAGCTCGTCCAGTAACAAACAGAATTGACGGTGATTTAAACTTTTTGCCATTATTTTATTGACAATCTGAATGACAACATCCATTACTTCTGTGCATTCTGGAGGAAATGTTTGAGCGCACAGTGCCTCTTGGTGCAAGATGCAGTGAAAAGTCAGCAGCTTTCTGTCCAGCGACTTCTGCAGTAAAGCCACACATCCCTTGTGCGCTCCTGTCATACTTGCTGCCCCATCAGTAGCTACTGACTCCAGGTGGGTGGTCTTTATTACTTTGGCTCTTAAACAATTCAAGACAGCCTCACAAATGTCCTCCCCCCGTGTTTGGCCTTTTAGAGGTATCAACTCAATCATTTCTTCCTGTGGCCCGGCAGAGTTTACATACCGACAGATCAGCTCTATTTGTTCAATATCACCTTTGTCTTTAGACTTGTTACAGACAATCGAGTAGGCCACAGCTGAATTGATATCTTTAATTTACTGACTTGTGATGTCTTCTGCCATTTTTATGGTTCTGTCTTTGACAGTCTTTGCAGAGAGGGGCATATCCCTGATTTTCTGCACAATTTCACTCTTGTTTTTAAAGTCCATGAATAGATGTTCTGAAATCTTAATGCAAGATATTCACCATCTGTAAACTGCTTCAGTGCCTGACTATTTCCTGAGCGGTAACAAAACTAGCATATGTCGTTGATTTTCCAGACATCATCCACTTCTTGAAATGATTTTTGCTCAGATCAACCTTCCGCATCAGTTCCAAAACGGCTTTTTTTCTCTCATCTCCATCCGGATATTTTTGAGCAAAGGCTGCGTGTTTATTCTGGAAATGTCTTGCGACTTTTGACTTTTTGTTGTTTGCTAGTTTCTCATTGCATATTAAGCATACCGGTAAACCAGTCTCGTCAGCAGTGAAAGCAAATGAATCTGCCCACGTATCATTAAACGTTCTGTTTTCTTCAGTCACTTTTCTTTTTTTAGAATTCTCCATACTAAGCCTACCTTGGATCGTAAAATTAAAGAATCGCGCACTGGCGGGTGTCAGGCACTGGCCATGGTGACGTATATTAATAGCAACAAAAAAATCTGATGTTTTATTCAGATTGTACAAGATCACCATAATCTTCAAATTTAGAATTACATTTCAAAAACTAACAAACTAACATAAAATACATTTTAACTAAATACTCATCATTTATTTTCCAAAGCCATAGGGAGCCGCAGCTCAGAGTTGAAAGAGCCGCGGGTTGCCGACCCCGACCTAGGTCATGCTCTCTTCTCACAACTGTCATCAGTTAGAAGGTACAAGAGCCTCAGGATCTGCACCACCAAAATCAAGAGCAGTAACTACCCCTCAACCATTGGGTTCATGAACAAAAGGGGTTAACTGCACTCACTTGCCCCATCTCACCTTTAAGGACTCTTTATCTTATTATCTCATGTTCTTGCTATTTATTGATAATTATTTATATTTGCATTTGCTCAGTTTGTTGTCATCTGCATGCTGGATGATCTTTCATTGACCTGTTGTAGTTAGTATTCCATAGATCCTCTGAGTATGCCCACAAGAAAATTAACTTCAGCAGGTTGTATATGGTGACATTTATGTACTTTGATAATAACATTTACTTCAAATTTTGAAATTACTGAATGGTATAGGGTAAGTGTCAGGAAAATCAGAGGGCTTGATGAATGTGTGAGGCAGGTGAGGTCACCGGGAAATGAATGTGGAATCAAGACTAATGGAAATGATCTGAGAACTGGCATAGACTCAATGGACTAAATAATTTTCTATATTGTAAGAAAACTAGAGAAATATGATATAGGTTTCAAGGACCAATTTACTGGAGGAAAAAGTATGGAAAACTGGATAACTTCAAGAAAGGAATTTCAGGATGTACCATGAAATAATTGCAGGCTTGGATGTCGAGGATGGAGATAAGAAACCAATATACTTAAAATAAATCAGTCAGCATCTGTGGAAGTTAAAAATTAGGGATGGAGCTCTTCATGGTAGTCGATTACAGCACACAGTTTATCAGCGAATTGAGAGTTGAATGTTTGGAAGGAAATGTTATTTCCTTTAAATGTCAGTGCACATGACAATGAAGTTAGGGATGAGGAAAAGTTCTGTGCAGACAACACAAGCTGGATCTAGGAGGGGGAGAACCTGGTAAGTTATATTTATACTTAGATTTTCACAGGACTTGTTATCACATTTACACTATGCTGACTGGCAAATCCTGACTGGAAATGATTTGAAGTATCAAGCGAAGACAATCAAGTGAAAGGGGAAAAGATCAGGAAAAATTTAGTTGGAGGAAAGGTGGAAGAATTCAAGGTTCTTGCAATATGTTAAGTAAATCCTACAGTGGTTTGTTTTGTGAAATGGAGGGATTATTCCTGCAGACACACAAGACATGCTCGATAAAGCACTTAGCCACTTCTTTAGGAAAGTTGTGTTTTTTTCTCGATGGTAGACTTCCTGTTCCTGAAAAACACAAGTAGTCAAATGAATATTGGTTGACTGTTGAGGAATATAGTCAACATCTTGGAAATAATCTATAGGACTCCATGGGTATAACAATAAAATAACTTATAAAACAAAGAAAACAATGGATTGTAAGAGAAGAAAGCATGGTTTCTCTTTTCATTATACTGCCTGTACCACCTCTTACTTCCAGACAGTACAGATAGCATGTAGTGTCAAAGACTAGAAGCAACAGTGACTATATCAGCATATAGATTGTAAAATTCTTACCATTGCTTGAAAATTCCACATGTCCCCATATATTACTATCTATGTAATCTGTTCTAGCCCTATCATCCTCTGATCTACTTAAAGAATGGATCCCAGAATTTAACAAATATTTCTAGTTGTATCTTCAGCAGTCAGGGGCTAAAGTTTGAAGATAACCTTCTACAAACTCTCTAACAACCCTCTTTAGAGACACTCTTTGAAAATTTACCTCTTTGACAAAGACTTTATACATTTGCCTAACATCATGGTATTTGTGAAGGACTTTGCAATATTTTTAATCTAAATAATTTTGTCTTATCCAAATGTTTCTGAGCTTCATCTCCAAGAAATAATCCTGTATTTGTGTTATATAGATATTAAAATAATTGTGTTACAAGTGATAAACTCCTCAATAAATCTAAGAAAAATGTCAGTTGTTGCTTGGGTCCTTGGAGCCCCTGCCTCCCTGAACACCTCAACCCTTCGCTCTCCGCTGGCAGCACCAGCTCTCTTCCCTATCCTCTGAACTCTAATCCTTGCTGCGTGTTCACTATTTCCTCAGACCTTCACCTCTGAGGCAGCACGTTCTGTGTTCAGCACTGTCCTCCACACCAAACCTGAACTTACCAACAAACCCGCAGACAAAATGGGGTGCTATTGCAGTGTAGTACCCTGACCCCTATCTTGCTGAGGCCAGGCAGCAACTCTGAGACAACTCCTCAAACCACCCATTGAAGTGGACCCCACTCCGGACCTTCAAAAAACTGTCTCTGACACTATCCCTGACCTCATCATCTCTGGAGATCTCCCATTCACTGCCACTAAACTCATATTTTATTTGCCCTGCACTGTTCGCTTCTACCTCCTACCTAAGATCCACAAACTGGGGAATCCATGTAGGCCATTTGTCTCTGTCTGTTCCTGCTCCACTGAACTCGTGTCCTCATACCTCGATTCCATTTGATCCCCCTCGGTTCAGTCCCTTTCCACCTACTTCCATGACAGTTCTCATGATCTTGATCTCCTCAGTACTTTCAATTCCCTGCCTCGACCACCTCATTTTCACCATGTATGTGAAGAAAACCTCAAAGCTTCTTTCTTGACAAAAGAACCAATCAATTCCCCTCCACCACTAACCTACTCCATCTGGCAGAACTGGTCCTCACCATCAACTATTTTTCCTTTGGTTCCTCCCACTTTCTCCAGACTTGAGGGGTAGCCTTGGACCCTCACTGGCCCCAGCTATGCCTGCTTTTTCTTTGGTTATGTAGAGCAATCCATGTTCCAAGCCTCCCTAGGTAGTACTCCCTAACTCTTCCTCCGCTACATTTTGACTACATTGTTGCTGTTTCCTGCACCAATGTTGACCTTTTCAGTTTTATCAACTTTGCTTCCAGCTTCCACCATGCCTTAAATTCACCTGGTCCATTTCTGACACCTCCCTCTCCTTTCTCGGTCTCTCTGTCTATCTCTAGAGTTAAACTATCAACCACCATCTTTTACAAACCTACTGATTCCCATTCTTATCTTGACTGTATTTCTTCCCACCCTTTCTCCTGTAAAAATGCTATTCCCTTTTCACAGTTCCTTCACCTCTGCCTCATCTGTTCCCAAGATGTAGCTTTCCTTTCTGAGACATCTGAGATGTCTTTCCCCTTCAAAGAACAGGGTTCCCTCCATCCACTATTGATGCAGCCCTCACCTGCATCTCTCCATTTTCCAAACATCCATATTCACTCCATCTTCCTGCTGCATCAACAGTGATAGATTTCCTCTTGTCCTTACCTCCCCATGACTCCCTTGTCTATTTGTCCCTCCACACTAACCTCCCTCCTGGTACTTAGCCCTAAAAGCAGCCTAATTTCTACACCAGCCCATTAACCAACTCCCTCACCTCTATTCCTCTACTCAAGACCCCAAGCAGTCCAGCTGAGACAACATCTTACCTGCAAATGTGCTGGAGTCCCCTGTTGTGTACAGAGCTCCCAATGCAGCCTCCTCTACATCGGTGAGAACTGTAGTAATTTGGGGGATCGCTTCATCAAGCACCTGCACTCCTTCTGCCAAAATCATTACTTTCTGGTGACCAAACATTTTAATTCTGATTCCCATATTGGTCCATGTCCTCCTCTTGTGTTAAGATGAGGCCACCCTCCAGATGGAGGAGCAATACCTTATATTCCACCTGGGTAACCTCCAACTGTTGGCATGAATATTGATTTCACCTTCCAGTAAAAAAAAATTCCCTCCTCCTTCCCTTCTATCCCCCCTTCTGGCTTATTACCTCTTCTCACATGCCTATTGCCTTTCCCGGGCACTCTCTTCCTTTCTCCTATGGTCCACTCTCCTCTCCTAGCAGATCCCTTCCTCTGCATCCTTTTATCTTTCCTACCCACCTGGCTTCACCTATCACCTTCTAGCTATCCTATCCTTCTACTCCAGGCCACCTTTTTTTATAGTGGTATATTTCCCTCTTTTTTTTCAATCCTGAAGAAAGGTCTCAACCTGAAAGTTTGGCTGTTTACTTAGTTCTATAGATGTTTCTCCAGCAATTTGCGTGTGTTACTCTGGATATCCAGCATCTGCAGAGTTTCTCATATTTATGAAAAAAATTACTGTTAGAAGCTGTGATAGAAGGAAAGATGTCTGAAGAAAAAGCAATTGTTTACTGAATTAGACTGCCATTAATGATTAAGGAACAAGAATATCACAAGGTCTAGGTATCCTTGATATTGCAAAGGCAAGTGGTATGAAGATTCATGAAATTAAGGATTGGAAACTAAAATATAGTCTCAAGATAGAATTAGTGTTAAGTATGAGAATAGTTTGCCCTGCATACTTCAGTACCATTAGTTCATGCTTAATCTCTAGAAGAGAGAGACTGAGAAGCAATCAAATACAAATAGAGCTTTCATTACATATAATGTGTGACCTACCCTCTGAGATTTACATGATACATCTATTCCACCAAAGCTAAAATAGATGCTAGCTCTTTCGCTGGGTAGGGATTGAGCTTTGTTGGGCAGCTATTTAATCCCACTGCAATACACTCCTCCCACCAACAACAGTGATTCTTTTTAGGGTTGGGAATTTACAATTCCCATTGCAGTTCCCAAAATTTCCTTCATTTTATGCCAGGGTTTGTTGTAGGTTAATTGGCAGAGACCAATTGCTGTGATTAGACAACTACCTCATTATCATTGTGACATATTCCTCCCGTGATAGCAGCTTCTGTTTCATCAGGCAACACTGAGGATAACCTGCTTCCTCTTCAGTTTTGTGGGTTCTGTGGCTAATGAGGCAAATCTGGGAACTCCAGATGGTGATCTAGACAGGCCTTGACCTATTTTGAGAAAATTCCCTGTAGGATGGAATTAGAACATTAAACATTAGAAATTGGGATAAGAACAGCCAAAGGACCCCTCAAGCTTGCTCTTCCATTCAATAAGATTACAGCCTAACTGCATTTTCTTGTCCCATCCCATAAAACCTAATTAACAGAAATTTAGCAAACTCTACTTTGAATGTACTTAATGCTTCATCTTGCGCAGCTGCCTGAGATAGAGAGCTCCAAAGATTTTCAGCTTTTTAAAAAGAAAAAAAAAACTTGAAATCAGGTTTGAAAGGCTATCCATTTTTACTGAGATAGAGTTACTTAATTAGTTCCCCAGACAAGAGAGTGTCACAACATCCACATGGCTGAACCCACTCTAAATCATGTATCGTATACCCATAAATATCATTTATGGAAAGAAGTAAAATTAAATTCAACTTCTTATTTTAAATCCTCAATTCAATCTGCCTTTCTCTTTCAAATACTGGCGTCCTGTATTTTGTTTCCATCAGGATGTGAGAGGGTTTCTTTTATGGGAAAACCATTTGTGTTAAAAGAGACTTGCATTTAGAAAACAGTGATGTCTGAATTCCAGAAATTATATAGAGCAACTCCTTGTTGCTTTGGAAGTGAAATAGTAGCAAATTGCCACACAGAAGGATTCCATAAGGTGTATATAATACTGACAAGGTAATCTTTTGTGATGTTGATTGTTCAGGACATTGTGGTTATTGCAATTGAATAAAACAATGCCATTGCCAGAGTTAATTCAGAACAGGAGCAGACCTTATAGCCTACTGAGTCCATAGCAGCCACCAAGAGTATTTACACTAATCCTGAACTAATCCTATTTTATTCTCTCCGTATTCTCATCAACCCACACGAGCAATTTGGTCATATATCAACACACCGGGGGCAATTTACAGTGGCTAATTAACCTTCTAACATTGAGTCCTTTAGAATGTGGGATGAAGTCCACCCAATGGGCACCCACACAGAGAGGGAGAATGCTTGCCAACTCCAGAAGTCAGGATTGATCCTCGGGCACTGCAGCTGCAAGGCAGCAAATTGACGAGATGCTCACTGCGCCTTCACATTGCACCTTGGGATTTTTTCTTGTCGAAAACCTGATAGAGGTAAGAGATTATGTTCCTGCATGTTAATTGCACTGAAGCAGCATTGTTTGACACACTAACCATGTTTACAGAAGTCCTGGAAAACTGTCATCTTCCTTCATGGAAAGCTGCCATGGTAGCAGAGTCAGGTTTGTATAGTTTTGTTATTGTTGTGGTCTCTCAAAGGGCCGCTATAAGGAGTTCTTAAAGGAAAATATCAAAAATAAAAGCAGCACAGCTTCAGCACTGCAATGTTGTTTCAGTCAGGTAAAGGTGTCCAAACACACATATGAGTTTTGTATGAAGTGCTCTTCAGAACTCAGAATCAACTGTTCTTGTGAAACCTAATCCGGCATTGGCATTGTTTCTCAAGTTCAGATGCATGACATGATCCTGGGTGGATAAGGTCTTGGATGACAGACATTTTACTGCATTCTTCTACCTGTAGTGTCTCCCATGCCACTGTTCATGTTTTGCTAGAAAGGTGCTGTGATTGTGAATGAAAAGGGAAGAGATGGTGAATGAAGTGTCTACAATTGTGATGAATCTCTTGACTATCATTGCTGCTGGATTCAGATGTATCATCCGCCAGTGTTAGTGTGGCTGTTGGTGCAGAGTGGCTTCCCCATGCTGAAACAAGTTAGGCCCTGGTTTTCTCCGCATTACCTGACACCCAACTGAATGTTTTGTGATGATGGACAGGTGGTGTTAAACACCAAGTATGATACATGAGGTCCATCTACAATCTCTGGGAAGCCACCTTGTGTGTGAAGTAGCAATTTCAGACCAAACCTGAATCGTTGAATGATGCTCGACAGCCGTGACAGGACTTGAATGCTATCACCTCTTACAAGGTGAAACCAAGCAAAATAGATGATACCAAGACTTCCTCCCAGATGAACTCAATGCTTTCTGGCTAACTTTGATCAACAAAACATATGGGAACCTTCATAAACACCCTCAGCCCTGATGATGCTTTGATTTCAGTCTCTGAGGCCAATGTGAGTGCATCCCTTGGGAGGGTGAATTCACAGAGAGCATCTGGCCTTGATGGGATAGCTGTCCACGTACTAAAGACCTGGTGCGGAGGGAGAATGTGTCTTCCCTTCCTTCTAACATCAATGATGGCTTCACTTGCATCTCTTCCATTTTCCATATGTCTGCCCTGATCCCATCCTCCTACCACCACACCAGGGAGAGGTTTCCACTTGTCCTCACATACCACCCCACCAGCCTCTGTGTCTAGTACCTAATTCTCTGTAACTTCTGCCATCACTGATGGGATCCCATCTGCAAGCACATCATTCCCTCCCCCCCACTTTCCACTTTTCACAGGGGTTGCTCCCTACCAGACTCCCTAGTTCACTCGTCCCTCCACACCGATCTCCCTCCTGGTACTCATCCTTGCAAGCAAAACAAATTGGGGTCACCTACTGTATCCCGTGCTCCCAGTGTGGCCTCCTGTGTATTGGTGGGTCCCGACGAAGACTGGGAGACCACTTGGCCGAGCATCTATCCTTCATCTGCCAGAAAAAGCAGGATATCCTTGTAGCCACTATTTCAATTCCACTTCCAATTCTCACTCTGATAAGTCAGTCCATGGCCTCCTTCCCAAATTGGATAAGGCTACTCTTGGCTTGGAGGAGAAACAGCTTTTATTCCATCTGGGTAGCCTCCATCCTGATGGTATGAACATCAATTTCTATAACCTCTGGTAATTACCTTCCCAATACCGCCCTCCCCCCCCATCATTCCCTATTCCTGTTTCCCTCTTTCACCTTATATCCATACCTGCCATTCATCTCCCTCCGGTGCTCATCCCCTTTCCCCTTCTTCCATGGTCTTCTATTCTCTCCTATCAGAATCCCACTCCTCCATCCCTTTATCTCTTTCACAAATCAACATCACAACTCTTTATTTCATCCTTCCCCCTCCCCCTCTCCCAGTTTCAACTATCACCTACCACCTTGTACTTCTTCCTCCTCTCCCTCCACCTTCTTACTCAAGCAGTTTCCATTCCCTTCCAGTCCTGAAAAAGGGGCTTGCATAAAACGTCGAATGTTTACTCTTTTCCACAGAAGCTGCCTAGCCTGCTGAGTTCCTCCAGCATTTTGTATGTATTACATTGGATTTCCAGCATCTGAAGATTTTCTTATGTTTGTAGGTCTCAGATAAGTCCACTAAGTCAGCTAAGTGTTTCCTTCCAGAAAGCTTTGCAAAGATATCTTCTATCCTGAGCAGAGAGTTGTGATCTACTTTCAGTATTGGGATGAGATGACGGTTCCCTTAAATTCACCACAGATCTTGACAGATCCATTCATCTTGGCTACTGGGATTATTGGCGTTGCTAATGGGCTCCAGTCAAACCTGGAAAGACTTCCTTCAGACTCCATGCAAACTAGCTCACTGGCTACTTTATCATGGGTAGTATAAAGAACCAGAGAAGCTTCAGCAAGCTTGTGTGTGGCATTTTCATTTAACACTATTTTATCCTTGATAAGTTTGAGCTTTCCAATGTCATTCTTGATCACTGCTCTGAACCCAGTCTTCCTGACTGGGAGACCTCAGTCAGTCCGGATCGGGAGCAGCATCTCCAACACCACCACACTGAGCACAGGGGCTCCCCAGGGCTGTGTGCTCAGTCCACTGCTGTTCACTCTGCTGATCCAAGACCGTGCTGCAAAACACAGCTCGAACCATATCATCAGTTTTGCAGATGACACAACCATGGTGGGTCTCATCAGCAAGAACGATGAGTCAGCTTACAGAGAGGAGGTGCAGCAGCTAATAGACAGAGCCAACAACCTGTATCTTAATGTGAACAAAACAAAAGAGATGTTTGTTGATTTCAGGAGGGCACAGAGCGACCACTCCTTGCTGAACATCAACGGCTCCTTGGTAGAGATCGTAAAGAGCACCAAATTTCTTGGTGTTCATCTGGCGGAGAATCTCACGTGGTCCCTCAACACCAGCTCCATAGCAAAGAAAGCCAAGCTGCATCTCTACTTTCTGCGAAGGCTGAGGAAAATCCATCTCCCACCCCCCATCCTCATCACATTCTACAGGGGTTGTATTGAGAGCATTCTGAGCAGCTGCATCACTGCCTGGTTCAGAAATTGCACCATCTCGGATCGCAAGACCCTGCAGCGGGTAGTGAGGTCAGCTGAGAAGATCATCGGGGTCTCTCTTCCTGCCATCATGGACATTTACACTACATGCTGCATCCACAAAGCAAACAGTATTATGAAGGACCCCATGCACCCCTCATACAATCTCTTCTCCCTCCTGCCGTCTGGGAAAAGGCTCCGAAGCATTGGGGCTGTCACATCCAGACTATGTAACAGTTTCTTCCCCCAAGCTATCAGACTCCTCAGTACCCGAAGCCTGGACTGACACCTTGCCCTACTGTCCTGTTCATTATTTATTGTAATGCCTGCACTGTTTTGTGCACTTTATACAGTCCAGTGTAGGTCTGTAGTCTAGTGTAGCTTTCTCCGTGTTGCGTTTTTTTAAATTACGTAGTTCAGTCTGGTTTTTTGTACTGTGTCATGTAACACCATGGTCCTGAAAAACGTTGTCTCATTTTTACTATGCACTGTACCAGCAGTTATGGTCGAAATGACAATAAAAGTTGACTTGACTTGACTCGATATCAGGCAGTAGATTTCCTAACTTACCTTCATTTGACTATTGCAGAGGATGAGGCAGATGAGGGGTGGAAGTTGTAGTTGTCTCAGCCAATCATGCCCCACAATGCTGACCCTTCTGTTTTTACTGCAAACAGAACCAATGTGCTTTGTTGGTTGTTGTATTTCACTGTTCTGAATGCCATTCCCACAGGAGTTACTTTTCTCCAGTATAAGTTCTTAGATGGATATTTACAGGCACCAGCTGAATATCTTTGAAATGCAACTCAAACTCATTCTGTGGAATGACTGAATCAGCCAAGCCATTGTCCAATTCCATTTTAATTAATTTGCATTTCATTTCTAGTGCAACCCATATTGTTTGTTTCCTCTCAGTTTTCACCTCAGTTTTCACATTGTAAGTATCAAGGCTTCTCTGTCCTGTGTCACTCTCATCATTAACAAAATTTTCAACAATAACATGCAACTTTGTGAAACTTCAATTTGAACTTTTTATCTTTTTATCTTACTTGTGCACATCATTTATTTTTGCCTGCCCCATATCCTTTTTTATGTATCCTACTTTGTTGCATTTTCTGCAGGTTTCACTTTTAAACCTGCATTAGTCTGGTGTATGTGAGCTCCTGCCACAAGGGCAGCACAATTTGTCTGTCTAGCCAGGTTTCTGTTTAGACGTTGCAAGTTTGTCCATGCACACTTTCGTTCCTGACTGCAACTCAATTGCTCTTCTGTCTCCTGTTTCCACTGATACAACAATTTCAACAGTTCTTTTAAATGTAAGTTTTACTTTAGTTTAGTTTTGAGTACTTTCTTGTAAGATTCCACAAAACAGCCTATCACTCAGTGCATCACCAAGCCTATTACTGAACTGACAATGCTCAGACAACCTCTTCAATTCAGCCACAAGTCATGAAATAGACTCACTTTCCTTTAGATTCCACTTATGAATTCTGAAGCTTTTTGCAATCAGCGATGTTTTTGGTTCTAAATGTTCTTGGGTTACTTTCACACTATCAGCAAAGTCAATTTATTATCAAAGTACATATGTATAAGTCACCATGAGCTTTGGTTTCTTGTAGGCATCCATAGTAAATTCAAGAAACATAATAGAATTGATGAAAGAAGGCCCCAGCAGGACAGACAAACAATCAATGTGCAAAAGCAAAAGAGAAAAAAATGGCAATAAATAAATAAGCAATTGTAACACCCTGGGAAAGGTTTCACTGCTAATGTAATGGTCTTTCTGTAAAAGAACGTTTGGATTATGGTTAGAAATAACAGGTGCTTTGGAATGTCAGCCCTCCTTTAGACAAGAAGGTGTTTTCGTGCTGTGTGCCTGACACCAGGGTGATCTGGGTCTTTTGTTCAGCGGGAGATGAAGAGAGAAGATGCTGGAGCATAGCCATGATCTGATAAAGTCCGAGGAGATCGAAGGAGGGTCAGCAAAGAGGAAACTGTGAGCTCCAACTTGTGCACATTGGACTGCTTCATTACTTTTTGGCTTTTTTTTCACTAACCCTGTAGTCAAATTAAGAATCATAAAGCTAAATTGTTTAATTGTATGCAGTGTACTGTCTGTTATTTTGTAGTACTGATAGGTAACAGGGTAACAAAATCACACAGCATCTACGCAAACAGGGAGGGTTCGGAGTGGGCTCCCATCTCAATCTCACCTGCTTGGCAGGGCCAGAGGCTGTCTTCCCTAGACTTACACAGCTGACAGAACCGGAGGATTACTCAATAAATACTGAGAACATGAGATGAAGAATCCTTGAAAGTGAGTCTATAGGTTGTGGGATCTGATGGGGTGAGTGAAAATATCCCCTCTGATTCAGGAGCTTAATGGTTGAGGGGCATTTACAGTTCTGGAGTGGTGGTGGTGGAGTTCTGCGGTGGTGGGTGGGGGGGGGGGAGGAAACTTTGATAATGATACTGCTTTCCTGTAAGAGTGCTCCATAGCTCAATATAGTCAAATTCAATTATCTCTTCTGCTAATGAACACTTCTATCTTTCTGATATTGGCAGCCATTTCTGCTTTCTTTTAAATTTATGATTACTATCATCCATTATTCGTTGTTTATGAACCCCATGAATTTCAGACATTTCTAATCTTTTCTTTAACTCGGCCATCCCTGTCCCTTCCCAAAGAAGCCTATGCTGTTGTTCTTTATTAACTCAAAAGTTTTGCTGTGCTTCAACAGGTAGGTGGTTGGCTAAGGTTCGCTTAAAACTTTTTTGTCACCACTGTTATGTTCTGTACCTCCAAAACTTAAAACTAATTATTAACAGAAAAACATGGAGCCAGGAAAAAATGTGTCTAGTTCATTCTTTACTTTTGGAGAGTTGCACACAGATGGCGGGGTGGAATGATACAGTATGCCATTCACATAGTTTTACATACTGTATAACCCATAATGAATTATGGAACCAACAAAGAATGCTTAATCAAACAATACATTCACAAATATTACCGACATTTTAAATATATAACACCCTTGAATGGAAAGCCTTCAAAATGTAGTGGATATGACCTAGTCCATCATGGGTAAAGTTCTCTCCACCATTGAGCACATCTATATGGAGCGTTCTTGCAGGAAAGTAGTGATCTTCATCAAGTTCTCCCTCAACCCAGGCCAGGCGCTCTTCTCCCTGCTGGGATTGTCAATGCCCGTCAACCATCAGGCTCTTGAATCAAAGGGAATATCTTCACTCCCCATCACCAAACTGTTCCCACAATCTATAGATTCCCTTCCAAGGACTCATCATCTCATGTTCTCAATATTTATTGCTTATTTATTTATTATTGCATTTGCACAGTTTGTTATCTTTTGCACATTGATTGTCCATTCTGTTGGGGCCTTCTTTCATTGATTCTAATATGCTTTTGAATTTACTGTGGATGACCACAAGAAAACAAATCTCAGGATTGTAATAAGTGTAATATCATCAAAGTGTACTTTGATAATAAACTTACTTTGAACTTTGAGGTGAAGTTATCATCAGGCATCTCTCTGTACAAAGAGAGAGACAGCACAGTAGCATAGTGAACCAGGTTCAGTTCTGCCTCTGTCCGAAAAGGGCTTGCCCATTGTCCCCATGAGAGTGTGGGTTTCCTCTGGCTTGCCCAGATTCCTCCCACATTCCAAAGGTGCCCAGGTTAGCAGGTTAATTGGTTACACAGATATAATTGGGTGGCACAGACTCCTTGGGCTGGGAGGGATTGTTTCCATGCTGTGTCTCTAAATAATAAAAATAAATAAATAATGTTAAAACAAGCAATCAGTATCCACTTGGTGGCTACTTTGTTCTAAAAACAACTTGTGGTAGAAGTGTAATTAGGTAGTTGCAACAGAGTCTGAATGGTCCTTTTCTGAATCACCTCCAGTATCTACATGGGGAAAGAGTAGAAATGTTAACTCCAAATGCCTTTCTTTGTTAGGTAACTTTGTGGACCACCTCAACACCTCTCTCTGCTTCATACTGGGAAATTTATTGCCCAGTCTCCAACCTCTCCTGGTCTGACTCCTTTTCTTCAAAGTATAACTATGAAACAGCAAGAGGTCCATTGATGTTAAGGAGCCAAATAAATGCAGGAAAAGTTCTTAGAGCAAAAGATAGTTAATGCATTTATTGATTTCTCTAAAGCTTTACACTAATGCCACTATGTGGCCCTATGGCAACTGTTCCTTACGTTTGGCTGGCAATAGAAACTAGTCAACACTGTGAGATTTCTACCTTGTTACTAATTGCTATAGTTCTGTGCAGTTGTTTGGAAATGGATAATTTTGTTGTCAATACCAGAGTCAACTGCAACCACATTATTGATCAACCCTTTCTTCCTTTTATCTCTGCAAATATGTTAATTGATGCTTTCCTTCCCAGCTTTACATCCAGTGTCAAATGGGTGAGAGATTGTTTCACCTTTTCCTTCTGTGTACTAGTTCTGAAACTCAGAAGGTATAAATCATTAAACTAGGTGGCTATGCCTTTTGCTGTGTCTGTCACACAGCAAAAGACTTCTAGATGACTCTAGACCTCCTTTCACAAACAAATCCCAGTGACTCACCAGCAAAATTGAGAAAACTATGTTCTGCCAATCATCACATAACAGGACTGCTGCAGTATCTCTAAGCACCAAATAAGCACCTTTACTTATCATGACACATACATTAGCACAGTGCTTGTCTAAATAGTTTTCTCATACAGGAAATAAACTTTGACAAAGAATCAAGTGTGCAGCTTCTACCTGTGAGAATCCTGCTTTCTTCAATCATCTAGACTCTGACAAAGTATCTTGCGTGCAACATGATGCCGATGCCAATGCATTCGGTAAGCTCACCTCAGAATCATACAGAAGTCTATGAAGTATTTTAAGATTTATTCCTTTTTGCCTTCCTGATATCACAGCAAACCAAAGGAGGCACTTTACGTGTGTTAACAGTTATTTACAAAATCTACCATATTACGATTCTATGCAGAATAAAATACAGAAAGAAAGAAGAATAAATAAAATACAGAAGGGGGATATAATAGTTATTCATCAATCTGATACAATCCTGGATACAGGCAGCCTCTTCTGCAGTTTTCACTCTCAACCGTAGGTCAGTCTGTCCCATAGCACTGGTTGCATCTCCAGCCTAAAGCAAGTTTCTATCATGGACGAAGAACAAGCCTTTTTTTTATATCCTACAAGCCTTCTATCTTAGTATTTTTTTATTTAGTTATAGTACCAATATGTACCTTCTTATCTCTAGAGGCCTTTGGCCTAGGTACATAACTTAAAAACAGAGGCAGCATGTCGAGACAGCCTGTTTTGCAGAAGAACATGTTTTTCACCATTATCTAATCTCAAGGCTGTGTACACCTGAATATTTTCAAACTACTACCACATTTCAAGCTGACACCATTTTGTCTTATAACCACCGTGTTGTTGTACACATTTTTGCACATAGCAAATATGACTTTTGGAAAACTTAAAATCCATCCTTACAAAAGCGTTCTGCCTGAAATCTAAATTGCTAACCCTAGGACCTTGGTTATTTTGTACCAGTTCCATTAGGCTTGTCACGATACAGAACATGAAACATAGAACAGGAACTGGCCCTTCAGACATGATGTCTGTGGCAACACAAAGCCAGATTGAACTCAGTCTTTCTGCATGCACATTATCCTTATCTCTCTAGTTGTTATCTATTCAATGCCTTTTAAACAACAGCATTGCATCTGCTTCTACTACTATTTGTGGCAGCCTATTTCAGGTGTCTAGTACTTAGAGTGTTTTAAAAAAAAACTTACCTCACACATTTTCTTTAAGCTTTCCCTCTCTCAAATTAAAATCATGTCCTCTGCTATTTAACATTTATGTCCTGGTAAATGGTTTATGGCTGTCCACCCTATCTATACCTCTCAGAATTTTATGGACATCCATTGGTCCCCTCTCAGCCTCTGGCATTCCAGACAAAGCTCTTCATTTTGCCGAACTTGTCTGTTTTGTTCATACCATCTCATCCAAGTGTTACATGTCAACGTCATTTTAGGCGCCTGGACGAGGCGGGTGGATGACATCATTATGACATATGCGGGGAGGTTTTCTGGGATTCGGTCAACAACAGTCTGCGAGCTACCAGCAGGGGCTGAGTGCAGTTAGTTGAAGAGTTTGCTACAGCAGTGGGCGAGTTTAATACTTCTCCTTGACCAGAAGATTGTGATAATTAGCACCACACAGTGCATATTGGATACCTGACTGTCATTTTTTATGGTCCATACTTGGATTACTGGAGTATTCTGTGGCGACCACATGTGTTAAGGTATGTTCTGTGACTGTCACCTTGTGATACCTTTATGTGGATTTTGGAATTTAGGCATCACTTTGTTACCCCTGTGTGATTCTGGCATTTATGTGACGACTACTCAATGTCTAGAATCTTCTGAGACTGACAGCTTATTTTCCCAGCGTAGATTTCTGGAATCTTCTGGATTACCATCCTAGGACTTAGTTTGAGTAATATTTGAGAAGAACTGTTCCCAGACCTCCACAGGTTGTGGGCTAACATGCATCGCACTGCTAATTTCTGTTTAGGAGAGTAATCTGTTTAATTGTCTGTATTTTGGGTAGATACTGAGTATATACTTGTTTAACATTAAAAGCTGAGTCTGTGGTCTATTGCTGCTGGCACGTAACACAAGAAGCATCCTGATAAAACTCTTCTGTACCCTTTCCACAAATCTCTATATCCTTCCTGTACTGGGCTGACCAGAAATGCACACTGTTTTCCAAGTGCAGCCTAAAGCAGTTTTTCATTGCTGTACCAATAAATAAAGACAAGCACGCTCGACACATTCTTAAAAATCATACCGTTATACCTGTCTCAAGCACTTCCTCTTTCAGCTTGTTCAATATTCTCACAACCCTCTGCATGAAAAAGTTGTCAGGCACATCATATTTAAATCTTTCCCTTCTCAACATAAATTAATCCCCTTTAGTGTTAGACTCTCCAACCCTGGAAAAAAAAAAGCTGCTACCATCCACTTTATCCCTGCCCCACATGATTTTATAAACCTGCATAAGGCCACCCGAACTCCCAGGAGTAAAGACCTAACCTGTCGAAGCTTTCCCTTTAACTCAGGCCCTCTAGTACCGACAACATCCTCATAAATCTTTTCTGCACATTCTCCAGAAGACAAACTGTGATAATAATAAACAAATAAATAATACTGAGAACATGAGTTGTAGAGTCAGTGAAAGAGAGCACAGAGGTTGTGAAATAAAGTTATCAGAATCAGGTTTAATATCACTGGCATATGACAAAATTTCTGTTTAGTGCCAGCAGTACATTGCGATACATAACAATATAAATATACATTACAATCAGAAATATATATGTGTGGGTGTATATGGTATATAATTAAATAAGTAATGCAAAGAAAAGTAAACAATAATAAAATAGTCCATGTATGTGATTAATTGTCCATTCAGAGATCTGGTGGTGGAGGGGAAGAAGCTGTTCCCAAAATATTGAGTGTGTGTATTCATGTTCCAGTACCACCTTCCTGATGGTAGCAATGAGGAAAGCCTATTTCCTGGGTGATGGTTGTCCTTAATGATGGAAGCCACCTTTTTTAAGGTGCCATTGATGCAGCTGAGGCTAGTGCCCATAATGGAGCTGGCTGAGTTTACAGCTTTCTGCAGCTTTTTCTGATATTGTGTAGTGGCCCCGCCATACCAGATGGTGAGGCAACCAGTTAGGATGCTGTCCATTGTACATCTATGGAAATTTGTGTGGGTCTTTGGTGACATACCAAGTCTCCTCAAACTCTGAATGAAATATAGCCACTGTTGTACCTTCTTTGTAATTGCATCAATATGTTGGACCCAGGATAGACCTTCAGAGATGTTGACACCCAGGAACTTTAAACTGATCACCCTTTCCACTGCTGATTCTTCGATGAACACTGGTATATGTTTCCTCAGCATCCCCTTCCTGAAGTTCACAATCAATTCCTTGGTCTTACATATGTTGTGTGCAAGTTTGTTGTTGTGACACCACTGAACCAGCTGATCTATCTCACTCCTGTACGTCTTCTTGTTACCATTCAAAATTCTGCAGCCATACTTAAGTCATTGGCATATTTATAGATGGCACTTGAGCTGTGCATAGCCACAGATGTAGGTGTAGGCCACTGCTGTAGGTGTAGGGAGAGTAGAACAGTTGTCTAGCAGGCCTCCTTGAGGTGTGCCAGTGTTGATTGTCAATGAGGAAGAGGTGTTAATTTTAACTGCACCAGCTGTGATCTCCTGATGAGGAAGTCAAGGATCCAGTTGCAGAGGAAGGTAGAGAAGCCCATGTTTTGGAGCTTGTTGATTAGAAGTGAGGGTATGATTGTGTTGAATACTGAGCTGTAATCTATAACCAGTAGCCTGATCTAGGTATTGCTATTATCCAGGTGATCCTAGGCCAAGTTGGGAGCCAGTGAAATTGTATCCGCTGTATTCCTATTTGGTGATAGGCAGATTTCAGCGGGTCCAGGTCCTTGTTTAGGCAGGAGTTGATTCTGGCCATGACCAACTCAGTGTACAGTAGATGCAAGTTCAGCTGGTTGATAGTCATTGAGGCAGCTCACCCTGTTCTCCTTGTGCACTGGTGTGATTATTGCTCTCTTGATGTAGGTGGGAGCCTCTGATTGCAATAGTGAGAAATTGAAGATGTCTTTAAACATGCATGCTGGTTCAGGAGTTTGATGGTTGAAATAGTTTTGAAACTGGTGGTGTGAGACCAAAGGCTCATGAACCCTCTTCCTGATGGCAGTGAGCAGAGAGCATGGGCTAGATGCACAAATCAGCTTACATTCATCTCCAGCCTCCTTTCCCGAAATGCAGGCTTAAATGTATTACCCTGCTCCAGAAATGATGGTCAGTATATCTCAGAGATGCTTCATCTCATTGATTTTTCAAATCATTTGGGTTCTTTTTCCATGGATTTTATATGTGGCATCATTGAAGATCATCTGTCTGGCATTCCAAAATCAAAAGGTATTTATATTGGTCAAATAAATGAGAGGTGAATTAAAAACCAATATCAATAAAGACCATTTCTAAGCAATGATCTCAGAAACCCAGATGTGGCTCTGCAGTGGGATATCAACAACATAAAATGAAAAAAAGATAGCTTTATGCTGATTCAGTCAACTCACCAGATGAGGGTAATTTGATATAACACTGGCCCAAAATCTTAACCTGAGTGTGGCAAGAATCGGGGTGGAAATCAGATGGGTTAATAGGAAGTTTCGAGAAAGCAGTCCAGCAGTTGGTGGAGTATTATGGTTGTGTTTCTCTCAGAGCTTGCTGATTTAATAACGTCCAGGTTCAAGCAGTTAAACTGAGACAGACACATAGAGTCGTACAGTATGAAGCTGGTCTTTGGTCCACCATTTCCACGTCGACCATTATGTACCCATCTATACCATTCACATTTATCAGCCCTGGGTCTCTGGCCTTCTATGCCTGGGTGATTCATATGCTGTCTGCGACACAAAGACACATTCTTGAACTGTATACTTGGTTTGGGAAAGAGCCAGGAGTCATTGAGACAAACCACCGGGAGAGCTTGAGAAACAGAAAAACCGAGAAACGATTCTGATTCTGAAATACCTCCAATATTTATTTTAAAAGGTCATCATCCTTCTGTTCTGTGGCTGTGCCTTCTCATCCCAGATTCTTCCAGTATTAGACAGAACCCTTTTCTATCCATGTTGGAGTGAATTTTAAAGCTTGTTTATGAACCTGAAATTCCTGTTCTTTTGAAACTGAAAGTGAAGTTGAGACTGTTTTAACTTCACACAGAAACAAAATCCATATCATTTCATTGTTTAAAATTTTCTTGTTTGAATTTGTGAGTTAAAACTATCAAGATAAAAAAAATACATTGTTTTTATTCTTTGGATATACCTATTCATCGAGCTTCTGGACAAGCACAGGCAAATCTCTATTAATGCTTAATTTAGGCAGAAAAAATCCATTTCATACTAACAGAAATCATTTCAACCCAATTCGCCTTAACATGCTGATTAACTACACAGTACGGAAAATAACATTTCTTAGGAGGGGAAATATTTCAAGACTTGAGCCTACTGGAGCAACAGATGCCACCTCATTGGCTCTTCACTCAGCCCTGGAACATCTCCACAGCAATGATGCATACATCAGGACACTTTTTTTATCAACTACAACATGGTATTCAATACGATAATCCCCTCAAAACTAATCATTAGCTTCAAAACCATGGCCTCAATACCTCCTTGTGCAATTGGATCCTTGATTTCCTCTCTTGCAGACTCCAGTTGATTTGGATTGGCAGGAACAATTCCTCCGTGATCTCCATCAACACACATTCACCACAAAGCTGTGTATTTAGCCCCCTGCTCTACTTGCTTTACACTTATGAGTGTGTGGCTGAGCACAGTTTCAATGCCATATTCAAGTTTGGTGATGACACCACTGTCATAGGCTGAATCAAAGGTGGTGACAAATCAGCATGCAGGAGGGAGATTGAAAATCCAGCTGAGTGGTGCCACAGCAACTTCTTACTCAATGTCAGTAAGACCAAAGAGCTGATTAGTGACTTCAGGAGGAGGAAACCAGATGTCCATGAGCCAGTCCTCATTGGAGGATCATAGGTAAAGAGGGTCATCAACTTTAAATTCCTCGGTGTTAGCATTTTGGAGAATCTGCTCTGGGCCTTGCACTTAAGTGCAATTACAAAGAAAGCACAGCGACACCTCTACTTAGGATTTTGCATAGATTTGGCATGACATCTAAAATTTGACAAACTTTTACAGATGTGTATTGGAGAGTATATTGTTTGGTTGCATCACAGCCTGGTATAGAAACACCGGTGCCCTTGAATGGAAAAGAAACTATAAAAAGTAGAGAATACAGCCCAGTCCATCACAGGTAATGCTCCCCCCACCACAGAGTACGTCTGCATGAAACGCTGACGCGGGGAAGTAAAGCCCTGCCACCCAAGTTATGCTCTTTTCTTGCTGCTTCTATCAGGAAGAAGGTATACAGGCCTCAGGACTCACATCATCAGGTTCAGGAACAGTTATTACCCCTCAGCCATCAGGCTTTAGGACCAAATGAGATAACTTCACTTGCCCTCTCATTGAAATGTTGCCACAGCCTATGGATTCATTTTGAAGGTCTCTTCATCTCATGTTCTAGATATCTGCCTGTGGCCTGGGGAAAAATACACACGCAGAACAACAAATATATTTTGAGGTCTTAAATTCCTTTTAGTTTTATTGCAGAACGAGGGTATCAAAATAAAAACGACCAAATAAATTCAAAAAACAATTCCCACTATTACAATCTCAGTTAACTTCAGCCCACACCGTTGTTACATATACAGTATGAAAATAACTAAAACAAAATATATAAAACCAATATGGTAGTAACAAATCTAAAAAAAATATATAAAAACACCAACTCTGTAACTTATACACAACATCGAAAATATGAATAAATACATCTCATCTCAAATGAAATATATACTCACATTTGGCTCGCACCTGCTTAACTCCCAGACACATAGAGCCTAGACCTTGAAATGAGTTTTCCTTGCTCACACTATGTGAACAAAAGGTTAACACATTCACATTACTCAGTTACATTCATATTTGGTCTTGAAACAGTAAAGAATGACAAATACACTTTTACAATCTATTGCCTGGTAGATGAATTACTAAAAAGACTAACCTAGTAGGTCATATAAGGAATTTTGCAATCACGCTATCCATCGCTGATCAATTTACTTGCGAAAATATTTCCTCACCAAATGCAGGAAAAGTATTTGAATATTATCCTTTCCAGAACATGGCAACTCTTCGTTATACTCTGCCCATGCAAAATGATATCACCTTTTCCTCCTAAAAGTACAGGCAGCTATTTTAGCAATGTGAATACTTAAGTGCACTTTAACAATTAAAAAATGATATTCAATGGTCACATGGTTACATATGGCTTACTTATTTATTATTATTATTCATTTATTCTTGTATTTGCAGTTTGTTGTCTTTTGCACATTGTTTGAATGCCCAAGTTGTTGTGGTCTTTCATTGATTCTATAATGGTTATTATTCCTTTATGGATTTATTGAGTATACCAGCAAGAAAAGGAATCTCAGGGTTCTATATGGTGACATATGTGTAGTTTGATAATTTACTATTCTTCAGAGCAATTATTGCTTCTTTTGGTTGCAAATGAAAAAATAAACAAAATTAGTATTGCAAAGGATTGAGATAACAGGAATGCAAGGAATTCAATGTCTCTTCCACTTCAACTGTATATTTTAGTTGTACGAGTAGCAAATATTTCTGTAACAGTTGCAGAATAAATTAATAAATAAATCCAATATGCCTGGAGAAAAACAAGTGAAAGCTAAATGCTGGTGACCCTCTTGGAGGGAGGAAATATAGTTCTTTAGGTGTGAAGTCACTGATTAACCAGTCAGCACTATTATATATAATGGATGCTGTTTGAATGTAGGGAGTTGGGATGATATATACATGTAACTCACTCTACTGAGCATGCATTTGACAGTGTAATGAAGGAATGTGATTGAATTTGTTATGGAAATAACAAAACATTTCACCATGGTTTATGCTGCCAGCAGCTAAATTAATTGCAGGCTAGAAACGAAGTGCACGTGTTCAGTGCAGATCAAGCGTTGAACTGTAGACATGAGCACCAGAATAGTCAAGAACAGCCCAGAATATGCAGGGAAACTATGAACTAATGAGAAGCCATTTTTACTGTATAAGTACACCCAGTTAATTTATCTTGAGGAAAAGGTGCACCTCGACCTGTGAATTATACCACGTTGTATGATAATTTGTGCCAATTTTACTTTAGCTTTCTGAAAACAAAGCCTTGACCATGAACCGCCAAATGATTGTTGAAGAATGCTCTGGTTGCTCTGTAAATGAAATTAAATCTACCAGAGAGCATTCAGTCAGCGATGTAATGGCCTATGATTTCCTTTAACGATGTGAAAATTTAGTGGACATGCCACTCAACTTCAGAGTATCAGAAAAGGAACAATTAGAATTCCAGAGACTCACTCACAAACATAGCAAGTCATTGCCCGAGGGGCTTACTTTAATGTTTAATTATTAAACTACTCTGTCCAGAGATTTTGCTCTAACTTTTCTTTCTTGTTTCCTTTTTCTTCCCTTTCAAGGCATGTGTAATTCAATCTATTATTCCCTCTGTATTGCTCTTTGTGCACATGATTTGACTTTAATTCACCAAACTGTTCCACCCCAGACTAAAACTAAAGCCGCGACTTTCAGGAATGACGCTAGGACACACTTACACATAAAAGTTAATCATAATTTACTACTCTTTTCCACAAGCACCGATTTCTGCTGGATCTATTATCATTTTAAAATCCATAATGGAAATATTTTGTTTTCAATAATTACATTTGAAGACCTATCCTGGGCCCAGCATAATGATACAATTATGAAGAACTCATGCCTGCAGTTATATATTATTAAGAGATTGAGTTGATTTTGTATGTCATCAAAGAGTCTAGCAAATTTCTGCAGATGTACCCTAGAGAACATTCTGACTGTTTGTATCAGCGTCTGGTACAGAAGCATCGATGTACAGGGATTGGGAAAAGCTGCAGAGGTTTGTAAGCTCAGCAGGCTCCATCATGTGTACTAGCCTTCCTAGCATCAAAGACTTTTCAAAAGTCATTGCCTAAAAATGGCTCCATCCATCATTAAGCACCCCCACCATCCAAGGCATGCCACCATCTCATTACCACCTTCAAGGAGGGAGTACAGGAGCCTAAAGCCACACATTCAACCTTTAAGGAACAGCTTCTTCCCCTCTTTTATCAAGTTTCTGAAAGGTCCATGAGATCATGAACACTACCTCACTATACTGCTCTCTTTTTGCACCATTTTTTCATTTGGTTTTTATATTTCTATTGTAACTTAGAGTAATTTTTATGATTTGCACTGTAGTGCTGCCAGAAACCACAAATTTCATGACATATGTCAGTGAGTATAAATTTGATTCTTTTAGTGCTTTGGGGGGAAGTGTGGTAATGTGGAGATATGATGTAGTGAGCCATTATTGAATGATGGGTGAAACATCTTCAAGATAAATTCCTCTGTTCTGATGTTGCTATTTTTCTTTCACTGCTTTTATATTTCAAAACTAAACATTCTTCAGAAAATATATAAAGGTTTGTAATATATGCTGTTACCAAGTTAATAAATTCCATTCACAAAGCACCAATGTGACTCATGTGGCCCTTGTATACAATCCACCTATCAAGTGAGGGGCTGTAAAAATGGATTCAGTCCTTCAATGTATAACGGTGGCAGCACTTTAGATTACAGTCCTTCCCACAAAGGATTTGTATTGCTGCCCCAAGCTTCAATGCATTCATAAGCATGTGTTCCTGCAGCCTGGAATATGCCAATCAACAGTTTTCACTTATGAATATCTCATTGCAGTGGAAGATCAGAATGTTTCAGGGAGATAAAGATAAGTCTTTCAACATGTTTATGATCTTTCAGCAGCACAAATGTTTGTCTCAGTATTAGTCTCTGGGAAGAGTCCAAAGATCAGAGAGTCTTCTGTATGCACTTGGGATGAACCTTGAGAAGACATCTTTTTCCAGACACCTTGGCAAACACATAGTCCTCAAAGAGATAGCTGATCATCTCATCCACACTGAAGAAGAGCAGCATGTATTGACAGTGAGGCTTGAAGTATGGAGGAAGGATCTAATAGCAAGGGCTTAAGACTTTTTTCCAGTCTGCTCAGGAAAATATCCTAAAAAAATCCATTGTGTCCTTCTCCTATAGGCTTTGTATCTTTTTGGTGCTGTCCATTGCCTATTGGACGTGGTTAAAGAAGTTTTCTCATAGAAACTTCCTTGTGAAGGTCCAACTGAATGAAACTTTATGTGGCAACAAGGCTAGGCCTATCATCCACAATGCCAAGGACAGGTAGAAGCTCTGCATATAGTAACATCTAGTGTTTGTTCCAGCCCCATTGTTCCATACACAGCTTAATGGAGTGACAAACAAAAGTGATCATCAGAACTTGAAAAATATTGGGTACAGTTTTCTCCAGTTTTATGTAGAAACAGTATCATGACTCATCGGTGGAGCTCTATCTTGGATCTTCAGAAGAAATGGAAGATGACTTGGGTGATTGTTATGGTGGAGGAATGGGTTACACCTGCATCACGTAGCACAGACAATGTCTCATGTCTGATGATGAGGATCTTATCCAGCCTAGAGAGGGAGTGATGCTCCCACAATCTCAGTTTTTATTTGACTTTGGAAATCCACTCCAGCCATGTATTCCCGAACACCGCAGCTCCTTCGAACCAGATCTGCAACTCCTCCAAGTTGCCAAACTTGGAACATAATTGTTGTTGCTTGTTATATTATATTTTCAACTTTCAGAACCATTGAGTTTAATGGAATTTCAGAAGTGGAATATAAAAATGGAAACTATCAAAATGGATGCTCAACAGCTATGACAGAGCTTGAGATCTATTACTCCTTATAAAGTGAAACCATGTGACATAATTGACAAAAAAGGTTCATTCCCAGATGAGATCAATGCCTTCTATGCTAGATTTAACCATGAGAACATGGAGGAACTCCATAAACTGCCATAGCCCCCGATGATCTTGTGATTTCAGTCTCTGAGGCCAATGACAGCATCCTTCAGAACACATAGAAAATATCTGACCTAGATCGTGTACCTGGCTGAATACTATACACCTGTGCTAATCAACTGGCTGGAGTGTTCACCAATATCTTTAACTGATCACTTTGGTAGTCTAAGGTAGCCATTTGCTTCAAGCAGGCTTCGAGTATACTTGTGCCTAAGAAAAATGAGGTAAATTCCCTCAGTAACTATTATCTAGCAGCATGTGTTGAAGTGCCTTGAGAGGCTGGTGATGAAACATCAACTCCTGCCTGAGAAGTGATTTAGATCCACTCCAGTTTGCCTACTGCCACAACAGTTCAACAGCAGATGCCATTTCGTTGGCTGGGCACTTAACCCCAGAGCATCTGGACAGTGAAAATATGTACATCAGGATATTCTTCATTGACTACAACTCGGTATTCAATACTAGCATCCCCTCAAAACTAATCAATAAGTTTCCAGGCCTTGACCTTAATATTGCCCTGTGCAAATAGATCCTCTAATTCCTGTCTTGCAGACCCCAATCATTTTGGATTGGCAAACACATCTCCTCCACAATCTCCATCAGCACCATCTCCACCACAAGGCTATAAGTTTAGCCGACTGCTCTGCCTGCTTTATCCTTAACTATATGCCTAAAAACAGTCCCAATGCCATATTGAAGTTTGCTGATGATACCACTGTCTTTGTTTGAATTAAAGCTGGTGACAAGTCAGCTTATAGGAGGAAAATCTGGCTGAATGGTGCCACAATAACAAATTCTCACTCAACGTCAGCAAGACCAAAGAGCTGATTATTGACTCAGGAGGGAAAAAAACTGGAGGTCCATGAGCCATCCCTCATTGGGGAAATCAGAGGTGGAGAGGGTAAGCAACTCTAAATACTTTGGAGTTATTGTTTCTGAAGAACTGTCCTGGGCACAGCACATACCAGGGGTGATTGATAAGTATGTGGTCTAAGGTAGAAGAAGTCAATTTTAGAAAATTTAGAGTATTTATTTTTCAACATAGTCCCCTCCTACATTTACACGCTTAATCTAGCAGTTGTGGAGCATAGGAATCTTGGACCTCCAGAAAGTGTCACCAGCAGCGGTGATTGAAAAGTTCATAGCCTAAGGTAGAAGGCAATAAATTATTAACTTCAAAGTTTCTGCATAATCACTTGAAGAATTGACCTGCATGCACATGTAACAAAAGCTGTATAACTCATCTCCATCCACTTCCTTTGAATTTTGAAAATATTCAGCATGACATCTAAAACTTTGACAAACCTTAATAGGTGATTAGTGTAGAGTATATTGACTCATTGCATCATGGCCTGGTATGAAATCCACAATGCCCTTGAATGGAAAAGTCTACAAAAACTAGTGGATACAGCCCAGTCTATCATGGATAAAGCCCTCCCAACCATTGGGAATATCTAAAAGGAGTGTTGTGGCAGGAAAGCAGCATCTATCATCAGGAATCCCCACCATTCAGGCCAGCTCTCTTCTCACTGCTGCCATTAGGAAAGAGGTACAGCAGTGTCAGGAACCACACCACCAGGGTCAGGAACAGTTATTAACCCTTAACCATCAGGCTCTTGAACAAGAAGAAATAACTTTTGTAGGGAAACATAAATAAGAAAAATGTACATAGTTCACAGCCGCCAATATTGAGTTGAGGTTTCTCTTTGAGTGGCTAGTCTGCCATGTTGACGTTATTATGTAAAGGTTTTTTAGCATGCTTTGTGTTTTAGGTTTTGGAATTAAATAAAATGTGTTATCGGTTTCATTTAACATAAAACACCTCACTTCACTTTACTTGTGAAAACCTACATTGGAGACTCTGATGTTTTAAGATGATTCCAGAGTCATTGAGCATGTCGGCCAACACAGTTGCTTTGAAACTGCCAGAGTTTTGGAAGCAAAATGTTGTCACTTGGTTGTACAAAATGATGCCCAGTTCACTCTGAGAGAAATCACTGCTGACAACTCCAAATTCTATCTTGTGGTAGCTTTGCTCAGAAATACAGATCACCTAAAACTCACCTTTTATAGACTTCAGGACTATTAGAGTCTGGGCATGCTGAACAGTTGCCCTCTTTGCCCAGTCTCGGTAATGCTAGGCCATTGGAGTTAATGACAACATTCAGTCTCTTCTAGGAAATCACCATCCTTGTTTTATTTTCAAAGAACTCTTCATGCAGCAAACGACTGATCAAGTTTGCATAACCCTCGCTAACGCATCTGTGAATGAATATAGGGAGCTTGATAAAAAAAAAATACCAATAGTTTACACTCAGCAGGGCAGTGGTGCACCATTTTCCCTTCTTTTTCTACCTCTATAGGTCTGGTTGGCAAGGCCCCAGCATAAGGACACCCATTGCAGCAAGAAAGTCTACACTGGGTCTGTGCTTTTACCACGCTTGCTTTATGAATGCTAGGAAGTGCCAGCAGCCTTGCCAGCTTCAACAGTGCCAGTGCATTGGGACATAAGAGGTCTGTTAACAGCACTGGTTCCAGCTGCTAGGGTTGTTTACTCTTCATTATTCACACTATTTCAGGGTGATTCTTCCTGTCTGACATGGGTGCTCAAGTAAGTGTGCTGCTGGCATTGCCTATTGATCAAAACACAAAGAGTGATGAGCCCTCGCTGGAGGCTGCTAATGGCAACAGGATCCAGATTTACGGGACACAGTGGGTGTCACCCTACTTCGGTGGGTGACATTTCACATGGGACTTCGTCCTAACTAAAGTGGCTAGACCGCGGCTCATTGCAAACTTCCTGTGTGCCCCAGGACTGTTAGTCAATCCTAAGAACAGCCGGCCTGCAGATATCAATGACTTTGGGTTGTTACTCTGCTCCCTCAGTAAATTCCTCACACCAACTCTGTTAAGTGTATATGAGTTTACTCGACTGCTGAGTGAATTCCCAGACCTCGCCAAGCCCACATTCTCCACTACAGTCACAAAACATGAAGTCGAGCACCAAATTCCCACAAATGGCCCGCCAGTCCATGCCCATCTACAAAGAATAGACCCATATAAGCTGGTAACCGTGAAGACTGAGTTTGGCAACATGGAAAGTCTTAACATTGTATGCCAGTCGAACAGCCGCTGGGCTTCACACCCCCATATGGTCCCTAAGTTCAATGGTGGTTGCCATCCATGTGGTGATTACTGATGCTTTAACAAGGCCACCAGCCCCATTGCTTCCCAATCCCACAAATCCAACACTTCTGAGTATGTTTAGCCTGGAAGTTAACTTTGCTCAAAGTCAATCTAGTCAGGTGCTACTATCACGTGTGCTCAGAGGTTATTCCCAAAATGGCGGTGATAACCCATTTGGCATTTGAGTTTCTGCGCATGCTGTTTTGGCTGAAAAATGGAGTACAGGCTTTCCAACAGATGATGAACTCTGTATTAAAAGACATAGATTTTATTTTTGTTTACCTGGATGACATACTTGTTGTCAGTGTGTCCAAATCCAAACACGTATCTCATCTGAGCACAATTTCAAGCACTTAAGCCAACATGGTTGATTACTAACTCTGCTAGATGCAAGTTTGGGTTCTAAACCATTGTGTTTCTCAGCAAAAGTGCAAAGCGTTTCCCATCCAAAGTAGCCGCTATTATGGATTTTCCACTGTCCTGCACTATCAAAAATAGTACAAGCGTTGTTAGGGATGGTTAATTTCTAACATCGCAACATTCTATGAGCTCCTGAACGTATGCTCCTCCTGTATAGTGCATTAAAAGCAATACCCATACTCACGAGCTTGACTGGTCAGTGTATGTGACCAGGGCATTTGATGGCACCAAACAAGCTCTTTCAAAAGTGTTCTACTGGTGCACCTGCTCCATAATGCATCCACAACCATTACTTCTGACACCTCAGACTCTGCTGTGGGTGCTGCACATGAACAGTTGGTCAGGGGCATATTCCAGTCTTCTTCAGCCAGCAGCTCTGTCCCCCCCAAAAGGACGTTTGACCATGAACGTTTTGGTCTCTACCCGGCTCTCCGCTATTTTTGCTTTCTTCAGACAGGTCACCATTTCACTGCATTTAGTTTATCGCAAGCCTCTTGTGCACATGATTTTCAGAATATCAGACCCTAAGTCTGCTTGGCAGTAACACCAGTGGACCAACATCTCAGAGCTCACAATAGATATTCAACATATCAAGGGGGCTGTCACGGCCAGTCGTTGAGGCCATACACATAGTGATTGCCTATGCCAGCATGGCAGCCGACCAAGTTATTGACCCACAGGTTGAAGCTTACTGAACAGCAATTGTGAGCGTGCATTTGGCTGACATTTAGTTCAGGGAAGCTGGGGTTTCTCTCCTGTGCAATGCCTCAACTGGTTGCTCTTGCCCCATCGTGCCCACAAACTGGAGATGGATGGTTTTCAACTTCAGATATGGCTTCTCTCATCTGGGCCGGAAAGCCTCATAGAAACTGGTTACACTCAAGTTTGTTTGGCAAAGCCTCAGAAAGGACATCCATGATTAGACTACAGCCTGTGTGGAGTGCTAGTGGGTAAACATTAACTATCATGTTTAGGCACCATTGGCACCTTTTGAGGTCCCTGAGTGATGGTTCGACCATGTCAATGTAGACCTTGTTAGTCCTCTTCCTCCTTCCCGCTGATTCATGCACCTTCTTAACATGGTGGACAGTGCCAGCAGGTGGCCAGAGGTCATCCCGCTAGCATCAATGATGGCCGTAAATGTGGCTTGGGCATTCTAAAGCACCTGGGTTGCTTGATTTGTCACCCTATCTAATATTTCCTCTGACCATGGTTCCCAATTCATTTCAGACCTCCGGGCTGCGAAGGTGCAGAACCATGGCATTAGGCTACATTACACTATGATGTATCACCCACAGCTCAATGGCCCATGCAAGCGGTTTGCCATTTCTTAAAGACTGATCTGAGGAATTCCCTGACTGATGAGTGTTAGCCTGTTTGTCTCTGTGGTCCTGTGGGGAATTTGGAGCATTATGTGCAGTTTTGGTCACCGAATTAGAGGAAGGATATTAATAATGTTGAAAGAATGCAGAGGAGGTTTACAAGGATGTTGCCGGGACTTGTGTTACAGAGGAAGGTTGACTAGGTTAGGACTTTATTCCCTGGAGCGTAGAAGAATGAGGGGTGATTTGAGAGAGGTATTTAAAATTATGAGGGGTATAGATAGAGTGAATGCAAGCAGGCTTTTTCCACTGAGGCTAGGAGAGAAAAAAACCAGAGGACTTGGGTTAAGGGTGAAGGGGGAAAAGTTTAAAGGGAGCATTAGGAGGAGCTTCTTCACACACAGAGTAGTGGGAGTGTGGAATGAGCTGCCAGATGAAGTGGTAAATGCAGGCTCACTTTTAACATTTAAGAAAAACTTGGACAGGTACATGGATGAGAAGTATATGGAGGGATATAGTCCAGGTGCAGGTCATTGGGACTAGGCAGAAAAATGGTTCGGCACAGCCAAGGGCCAAAAGGCCTGTTTCTGTGCTGTAATATTCTATGGTTCTATGACTCACAACTGCTCAAACGAGGACCTGCGCTCATCTGTGGTTAAGTTGGTATACAAGTAGCCATTATGAGTACTAGGTGATTTCATTCCTGATGCCATAACCACCTGGATGGCCTCTAAACACTGTTCCACCCTCCTCTGTAAATTCAATTCCTTTTCAGCTATTCCTATCTCATGGTGTAGAACACTCTTGGGTTCCTCTTGACCTTCATCCCACCTCCTTTGTTTTGTCCGCCAAGATGCACACCAACGTCCTCCTAGGCCCCCTTCCAGTGGGCTGTTCTGCATTTTGGAATGTGGAGAAAGCAGTTTTACCATCGATAAGAAGGGCAAACCTGAATGTATTTCGGCAGATCACCTTAAACCAGCCAGAAATGTACATAACTCACAACCACCGACTTTGAGAGGCTGGTCTGACGTTATGACGTTATTACGTAAAGATTTTTAGTGCGCATTTGTGTTTAAGTTTTGGAGTTCAATAAACTGTTTTATGGGTTTCATTAAACATAAAACATCTCACTTCATTTTATTTACAAAAAAACCTACACTTCACTCAACTTCACTTGCCCCAAATCTGAATTGCTCCCACAACCTGCACACCCACTTTTAAGGACTTTTCATCTCATGTTCTCAATATCTACTGCTTATTTTTTTTTGTTTTTATTTTGTATTTGCACAGTTTGTTGTTTTTTGTATTTTGCTTGTTTGTCCCTCCTGCTGGGAGCGATTTTTCGGTAGTTCTATTATGTTTCTCGAATTTATTATGTATGCTCACAAGAAAAACTTTGATAATAAATTTACTTTAAACTTTCAACATTATCTTGTGCATTCATTGAAACTGATCAAGAGTTCATAATTTGCTCCTATCAGACACAACAAACCTGTTCATAATTCTACTTATTTTCACTTGCACAACTACAATTTTATTTAATTTTTCACTTTGCCATAGGTCATGAAATTATTTGAGAAAAGTGTCAGAACTGGAGGGGACAGCAGGTGATAGGAGACCAAATATTGCATGAGAACTACTCTATGTTCAGTGTTTGTGGACATGAAATATGATGGTACTTCAAATCCAGTATGTAAAGGAGCAATGTGCTGTAGATTACGAAGGAAGAGAAAGTCTCAAATAGAAGTTTAGACACATAAAGTACATGCTTCATGGATATTGTAGGTACTCTGACTTGCTGAAGACAAAAATGGTGCTATTGTTGATTGGAAGATTGGCCTTTACCTTACAAAGGCCAGATGACAGCACTCAGCTGCCTTTAATACCAATGCCTGGACTATAACCTCACCAGCAAGCACCTCCTGTATAATCACAGATCACATCAGAATACCTCACTTCCAATGCTTCCAGCCTTTTAAGTCCTGCACTTCCCACTTCTTTCACTAACACAAAATTCACAAACAGGGCTGTCCTGGTAGACACATCTGCTCTTGACTGGTTCTACTGCCCAACTCTTTCTTTATTATCTCAACAACTGCATTGCTGCTGCTTCCTGCACCCATTTGAACATCAATTTTATTACCTTCGCTATCAGCTTCCACCCCACCCTCAAATTCGCTTGGATCATTCAGACACTTCTCTCCTATCTCAGGTTCTTTCTGTCTTCATCTCGAGGGAAAATCTATCTCCTCATACTTATGATAAATCTACTGACTCCCACAGACAACTAGACTACCTCTCTTCCCACTCTGTATCTAGAACATGGCCTTCCATTCCATGACATCTGAAATGTCCTCCTTTAGAGAAAATTTAACATTCCTTCTACTCTAGTTGATGAGGCCCTCTAGTGAATTTCTGCTCTCATCCACCTCCCTCCAGATAGAACAGAGGCAGAGATTCCCTCATCCTCACCTCTCATTTTACCAGCACATCATCTTCACTATTTCTGCAAATGAATTAGATTAATGGAGTTTTACCATAAATGATATTTTACAACAGAAGGAATGAAAACCATTTCATTTTTTATGGATTATCAAGAGTATTACTCTTGAAAAACATACTGAGTTTATCAATTTTTCTTCGAGCACTTTATGAATTTAACTGGCATTATGAACAGACTTATTTCACCATATGCCTAATGGTGCAGTTGTGCAATCAGTCAGGATTATCCTAGAGGCACTGAGGGAACAAGTATCAAGGAGTGCTTGAGTTTTACAGTCAGATAGTGATGAACAAAATTTTGCTCAACTGTAAATGATGCCACAGTCCACAGCAGGTTGTATTCCTGCTGATTTGTTAATGTGTATGTGTTTCAGTTTATTTCAGATAGGAGATTAGAAGAGAATAATGACTCAAATTGTACAACAAAAGAATTTAAACAGTGCAATAATATTTCTGAGTAAACCATTTAATTAACCTAACATTCAAAAATAAAGATGTTTTGGTGATGTATCAAATAAATAGTACAAAAAAAATCTTTATTGAAAAAGGAAAATAGCATGAGATCATAAGATCATAAATTTAGGATCTAGGCAGGGTGCCTTGACTGCCCTTCACCAAATCATGACTTAGCTTTTAAATCAAAACTATTTTAATATCTCATTCAAATATTTCTTGAAACCTTTAAAATAGTGTAATTTATCAATATGTTTTTTATAAAACTGTTAATAACTGAGCCTCCACTGCTCTCTAGGTAGAAATGACCAAGGATGCATTTAATATTGAGTGATGCTGGGAGAAGATGGCACCAGCAAACAACACGACCAAAGGCGACATCCTTCAGAAGGTTCACAAAACTACTTCTTTCACTCCTTTTAGTGCTATCAACCTGCCTGTGACCGGTCTCGCTCTACCTCTCACCTACTCACCTGAAGGAAGGTGTCTGCATATGAACAGTTTCTCTCTCCCTCTTACTCGATCCTGCTGGAAGATGGTGTCATGGGCAAGGTTTAATCAATGTGGTTTCTGGATTTGACTCTGTAGTTCATGTTCTGACATATTTCTGGTCACTTCCTTTTTTGTTGCTATTTTGTATGATTTTGATCGGGGCAGGTCAGCTCTGCAGCATGCAGGTAATGAATGACACAGAGCTAGATTAAAATGAACTGAGGTGAATTAAATATGACCACATACTTTCAATGAGTTTATGGTTTTGTGTTTTATATTCTGTGTTTCCTGCTTGTTTTTTTTTTTTTGCAATTTGTATGATTTGTTCTTTTTTTTGTATCTTTGATTTTTTCTTTGAACGGGTTCTATGGTTTTCTTTGTTTCGTGGTTGTCTGTGAGAAGATGATCCTCAGGGCTGTATACTGCATACATACTTTGCAGTGCTGTAAACTGCATAATGTACTCTGAATCTTTGGGAAATAAAAGGTTTTAAAATCTTGGTCTTAGACATCTGTCTCTTATTTAGATACTTCTACTAATTAGTACTAGGCTCTTCAGTTAGGGAGAATATCTGCCCAGCATCCAGTCTGTCAAGTACTCAAATTTTATACATTTCAAGTTCAAGTTTATTTTTGCCATAGGCGTATATACACAGGGTATACATTTCATGAACATTAACCTTTTATACAACAGCAGTACAATACATTACAAACTGAAGGAAAAGATAAGTTACCACAAACTTAAAAGAAACATGAATTATGCATAATGCACATATGTACAAAATAAATAATGAACAAGTACATTAGGGAAAGACTGAAGGAGAGATTTTTTATAAAAAATAGAAGTTCAAGGTAGTGTTTAGGTTTCTTGGGTCATTTCAAGAATCTAATGGCATAAGGGAAGATGCTGTTGTGCAACCTTGAGTTGCAGGTCTTCAGATTCCTGTAGCTCCTGTGTGATGGCAGCATAAAGAAGAGGGCATTGGTCCCTGCTGATTGAGACCACCTTCCTGAAACATCACCACCTGTAGATGTCCTCTGTCTTGGGAACCTAATACTTCTGGTGCGCTCTCACTAAGGTCTTACATGAATGAAGGAATCTTTAATCTTGTACACAAAAGCACTTGCAATGAGGTTGTCTGCTGAGCCTGCATATTAGCTGTCAGAAACATATGGACAAGCACACCCGATCATTTTGAACATCACCCACCATTTAAAATATTCAACATTCCTTTTATATTTCAAGTTCAAGTTTAATTGTCAATCAACCATACATGAATGCTCATGAGTACAACCAAACACAATGCCAAGGTGTAAAACTCAGTACCAAGCAGTCATACACAGCACAGGCACATACTGTTACAGCACATTTAAGAAAGCAGTAAAGACACAGAAAAAATATAATATAGTACAAGTCCCGAAGTCCATGGATAAACAAGCCCACAACAGTCTGCAGACGAACATAATACAGCTTGTCTTCCACTGAGCGAACACCAGAGAGCTACACTGACACCAGCATGGACGCTGTGCCATTCTGCCTCCTCCGGCATCACCTCTCCTGGGTGGTTGCAAGTGACAACACCATGGCACAGGGCCTAGTCTGTGTTACATTGAGGTCACGCAGCTCCCCCGCCATCAGTCCTGCCAATAAACCAGTGAAATGAAGTTGCAGTATTCTACGTTATCAATGTCTAACAGAGTCTTGCAATCACAAGAAAAATGACTAAGACAATCACTTGCTATTCAACTGCACCCCACCTTCATGCACCAACTCCGCCATGTTTCTGTAGCAGGCAGCAACACTGTGCACCTCAAGTCCAGCTTCTCGAGATCCCCCGCCAATGAGCAACTCACTGGTGGGCTATACCTGCAGGACTTGTTCTTAATGTCCAACAGTGTCTTGTGATTGTAAAATTTATATTTAAAGAAGATAAATACACCTATGCTTGTCCTCATAGAGGCCATTGTGTCTAACCATGCCACGAACTTACTTGTAGTTTTAACCTCACATCTTTCCACTTTTACACTAGCTGCTATTCTGCTGCCCCTTTAGCTTGCTTGTTACTCCCTTGAATTCTTTTTGCATCCTCATTACCACTTAGTTCCATGTCATCAACACTTGCACAAGTTATATTTGGTCCCCTCATATAAATCATTGCTATACAGTAGATTGTGAATAGTCAGTGCAGAAGCAGTAATCCATGAAGTACTCCTGTTGTTACTGCCCACCAAACTGAGAAGAACATGATGTTACTCTTTGTTTTCTATTTTTTAATCAGTTACTATAATTCCACCAATACCATGTGCTCCATCCTTATTCACCATCCACCCTCTGAAAATCCAATTATACTACACCTACTGGTTCTCCCTCTAGTATTCTATGAAGTTCTACCTAGTAGATTAGTCAAGCATGATTTCTCTGCCATAATTTGATGTTAATTCTAGTGAATCATATTGTGATTTCAACCTCTGCTCATATTTCATCATAAATGTCTTGGCACCATATTCTATTTGTTCATTCTTTGAGAACAAAGAAGGAAATATCAAGGAGTTTTGTCATCATGAACGTAATCCAGTAGTTGTTAGAGTGGATTCTATGAAGGAAACACCACAAGATCGTGTTGATTCAAGTCAGGGAGCAACATCAATTTCAAGTCAAGACGTGGATACAATAACAATAATATAAGTTCCTTTAAGTTCAATTAAGTGTCGTCAATGAGTGACACAGTGCTAAGTTGAACTGAAGAAAACTTTAGGAATGTTCCTAGAATGTTTCAATGGTTTGGTGTCTTATGTTTTGCATTTTCATGTGTTTTTGTTGCCATTTGCTCCATGTATTTTTTTATGCACGTTGGGTGTTTGATGCTTGTATTGGACAGGTTCCATGGTGTTTAGTTGTTTCATGGCTGTCTGTGAGAAGACAAATCTCAGGATTGTATACAGCATACTGTGGCGAGCATTTAGTTCATGATAGCAGTCGAGAGAGAAGCTCGTTTAAAACTGCCTGTTTAACTGTGACAAGCACAATAACAGACCAGACACTAAGATCGAGTCAGCACCCTGTTTGCGGGAGCCTGGTCCCTTGAATTATTCCCCACAACTTAAGGCACTCCATCTGATATTGTCGCTTTTCAATCTTGCCATCATTTACTAATCCCACACCTGACACCAATGTGGCGAGCATTTGGTCCATGATGTCAGATGAGAGAAGCATAACTATTGATTTTATTGCACAAAATCAGACTGGGCTTTAAACACAGGGAGAGGACCCACTCAATCACAAACAGATGGGGGAGGTGATTATCACACACTCCAGTTACAATCAGGGTGACCCACAAACACAAGCAAGTAACTGTATAACCCAACCTAAAATGTGACAATAAATGAACTTGTACATCCCACTATAATCCCACAAAAGCATTTTAACACAAGAAAAATATATAGCAGCAGTCATGGGGAATACTGGAACAGGCTGTTAACCACACCTCAGAGCACCACAATACATACTATGATCATAAATGTACTTTGGATCTTGAATATCAAAAAAACTCATGAAAGCTGTGAATAAGTTAAGCCATTAATTAATGTGAAGTTGTATGGTCTATGTACTATAAATGATTGACATAAATGCATAAAGTAAATGTAGGGTGTATACATACATACACTTATTGATTGGTTGAACAGATCAGTAAGTTGCACTTGCTGAGCAGTTTTCCGTGTCCTTTTTCTTTTCTCCACCTTTGGGTAGATGGAGCTCATCAGCCCAGGAAGACGGTCCATCTAAGAAAGGGAAAGTTCTGATTTCAAATCTCCTCTGCCTTGCAGCCATATCCATTCATGGGAAAGGCTTCGGGAGTAAACCCTGAGGACAAATCCAGAGCTGGAGTCCCTAAGGCAGTCCGACGTTGCACTCAACCTTGTTTTTGCAACTCCTGCGATGACACTGGTGCCAAGCTGTATTGGTCTTTGTCCTTCCTTGATAGGGGTTGTTTTCTCATCCAGAATTCCAGAGCAAACCATGTAGGGTTACTTGGCATTTGTACTAATTTTCTTTACCACCTTAGATGGTTGATTAAACCTTATTTTTTCCAATGTGTAGCTGTGTGGCACCACGTTTCAGCCACTTCCTTCCCATTCATTCGAGGGTTGTGAGTTTGGCAGGCTCAGCCATTGTTTAATCCCTAACTGCCCTTGAGAAGGTGGTTACGAGCTACCTTCTTGACCTCGAGTTATAGGTATGACCACAATACCTTTAGAATTCCAGGATTTTGTCCCAGTGACAGTGAAGGAATGGCAACATATTTTCATGTCAGGAATGTGTGAGGCCTGGATGACAATTTTCAGTTGGTGGTGTCCCCATGCTCTAGCACTCCTCATCCTTGTAACTGATAGAGATTGTAGGCTTGGAAATATGCCGACTAAGAAGTATTGGTGAATTTCTATCATGCGTTCTGCAGATGGCGCAAACTACTGACACTCTGTGACAGTCTTGGAGTGAGTGAATGAATTTAGAGGGTTGCGTATCAGTGTAATGGGGTCAAGCTTCTTATGTCTTTTTAAATGTTGACTCAAAGTACAAAGAGTGAAGTAAATTTATTAGCAAAATACATACTTTCACCATTTACAACCCTGAGATGTGTTTTCTTGCAGGCATACTCAGTAAATTCACAAACCATAATAGATTCACAGAAAGACCACACCCGATAGCATGGACAAGCAATGTGCAAAAGACAAGAAACTATGAAAATACAAAAAGAAAGAAATAATAGAATAAATAAATAAGCAATAAGTATTGAGAACACGAGACATTGAGTCCTTGAAAGTGAGTGCATGGGTTGTGAGACCAGTTCAGTGATGGACAAGTGAAGTTGAGTGAAGTTATCTCCACTGGTTCAAGAGCCTGATGGTTGAGGGCTAATAACTGTAACTGAACCTGATGCTGTGAGTCCTGAGGCTCCTGCACTTCCTTCCTGATGCAGCAATTGTAAGAGAGTAAGACTTGGGCGTTGGAAATCCTTGATGATGGGTGCCGCTTTCCTGCAATAGTGCTTCATGGATGTATGCTCAATAGTGGGGAGAACTTTACCTGTGATGGACTGGCCATATCCATTACTTTCTGTAGGACTTTCTATTCAAGGGCATTGGAGTTTACATTACAGGCTGTGATGCACCCATTCAATATATGCCCTACTGCACACCTATAGAAGTTTTTCAAAGTTCTAGATGGGCTGCAGAACCTTTGCAATCTTCTAAGGAAGTAGAGCTGTTGCCATGCTTTCTTCATAATTGCACTTACTCATTACTCATCCAAGCAAGTAGAAAATATTTCACCACACTCTTATGTGAGCCTTGTAAAGCTGGACAGGGTTTGGCGAGATTGGAGGTGAGAAACACCAATGCCCAGAAATGGAAAAGTCTGCAAAATGTATCCATCACAGCCAAAACCATCCCTATCACTGATCAGATTTACAAGGTCTTTTGTCAAGAGAAAGCAGCATCCATCAAGAAGGGCCCCCATCATCCAGGCCAGGCTTTTCTTCTTGCTACTACCACTGAGCAAGGCATACTGGAGCCTTAGGTCCCACACCACCAGGTTCAGGAACAGTTATTGCTCTTCAACCATTAGAGTCCAGAACCAATGTGTATAACTTAACTCACCTCAATGCTGAACTGACTCCAGAACTTATAGACATTCTTTCAAGGACTCTACAATTAAGTATAGTAATTTTTTCAATTATTGCATGATTTGTTTTCTTCTGCACATTGGTTGTAGTCAGTCTTTGCTATTTGTAGTTTTTCATAAATTCGATTATTTCTTTACTTCCTTATAATACCCACAAGAAAATGAAGCTCAAGTTAGTATATGGTAACACTTGGTAGATTGATAATAAACTTACTTTAAACTTTGAACATTGAACAAGACTCCAAGCCTTAGACTTGCTCTTGTAGCCACATTGTATATGTGGCAACTGCTGTGTCATCTCTGACCATGGTGACCCCCAGGACAGTGGGAGATTCAGTGAGGATAATTTCAAGGTTATGGCTGGATATTTTCTTCTTGAATATCTGCATTGCCTTTCACTTACATGGTGTGAATGTTATTTATAATCTAGCCACCTATGCTTGGATATTGTCCGGGTTTGAATAGTGTCCATGAAACTGCCTGAACATGGTAATTTAAAAAAATATTCTTCTTAAGAATGTGGCCCTGAGTATATCATCTTGATTGCAAGGGACAATGGTCTACATCTGTTCATAACTTGCCCGTGGCAGCTTGAAAGACCTTTGATGATGATTCACACTCTTAGGTAGATTTATGTATGCATAAAGACACATATGGTTAATGATTTTCAAATTTTGATGGTTATCCTTATTTACATTCAGCTGAGTGCATGTATGTGACAGGTGTTGTCTAGTTGAAACATTGGCTTCTAATTCTTCATAAAAATCATGTGCAAGCCACATAGGTTTGCAGAAAGTCACCTTGTAGTTGTCATTAGTTGTCTCCTTTCGGCACTGCTAGAATTGTCCACACACTTTGCTTTGTTACCACTGGAACTCCATTTCATTCAGATTCATCTACATCTTTTTCCACCATGTTCTTCCTTGGGCATGAGCTATCAAGGTCTATTTTAGAAAGGCATCCTAGTGGGCTTGACCCAGTGATGGATAATCATTATCCAAGGTGGGAGGCTTTTTGCTAAACTCAGCTTTTAAGCACAGTAGAAGAAACCCTTCAAAATGCAAGACATTTATTGCTAATTTTAACTACTACAGTATTACTTTGCCATCATCTTGAGAAACAATATTGCCTAGGATCAGAAAACCTATTGTTGCCTTATCTAAGACCGCAACCCAATAAAGAGCAACAATCTATGCAGTTGTGAAGACATCGCATTCAGTTGACAGTATTACAAGACACTAAGTGTGAGATGGAGCTAGAGGGATAAAAAAATCATATCCACTCCTCAGCCTCAAACCGAGAAGGATATTTCTCAGAGCGTACTTTTTGTGACAGACAATATAATCATCTGTAACTCATTGGTATGGCTTTCTAAATGTAAGGAGTCATACTTGTATTTCAGAATCTTTCGTAGAATTATAATCTCTGTTAAAATGATTCCTCAAAATTTATATGTTCCATTTAAAATAAAATAACTGTGTTTAATCTGCTTCATTAGCTGTCTGTGTCTTCTCCTTAGCTGAAATGGGGGAGGGATTAACTGCATGACATGGCAATCAATGACAGCTAATCCCTTTCAGAAAAGAGACTGGAGCAGTTAAGTAAATTAGTTTTTGAATTATATGTTAATATAACATAATCTCCTTAAAGTGAGCGTACTTACAGACACCTATAACTATGAGACATAAAGTCGTGGCTGGAGTTTAGGACTCCAGGGCATGTACACACAGTATCATTATAACCCAAATCTATGCACTTGTAATAAACATGCATTTATCTTTAAAACTTTTATCTACTTTTATTATAGTTAAATGTAAGTGTCACTTTCAAGCATCCATGTTGAATCTTTCTTTTCAGTCTAACTTCAATACACTGAGCCAAGTCAATATTGATCACTAAGCCTGATCCTTCAAAACCATTGGTGGTTCAATTTGTGACATCATGATGCACTGAACTTACCACACATCTTAAAATCAATGTTTCTCCTAAGTATGTGTTTAAGTAGATTATAAAGCCTTCAGTACTGATACTTGGCTGAATTTACCACGGTTTTTCTCCTTTCACAGCATGCTGCTGTGTCAATGCTCAAGCTATACATTAAGCAGTTAACTATGCTATTGTCAAATTAGTTTTGCATTCTCTATTCTTCTTTACGAAGAGTTCAGGCTCTGTCAGATTACATGGGGATAGTGAGTGAACAGCCCTTTTCAAGTCCTGCCACAAATTCTCAATTGGATTGAGATTTGTACTCTAATCTGCCCAATCCAGGACATTAACTTTGTTGTTCTAAAGCCATTCCTTTGCAGTTTTTGTTTTATACTTGAGGCCATTGTCTTGCTGGAAAACAAGTCTTCTCCCAAGTCACTGTTCTCTGTATTTTATTGCATTCATTTTACCCCTTACCTTCACAAACCTGTTGCAGTGAAACATCCCCACAGCATGATGCAACCACCATCGTATTTCATGGTAGGGATGGTGTGTTTTTGATGATGTGTGGTGTTCGGCTTATGCCAAACAGCATTTAGTTTGATGGCCAAAATGCTCAATTTTGGTTTCATCAGACCATAGAATCATCTTCCTGCTGATTTCAGAGTATTCCAGATGCCTTCTGACAAATTCTAGCAGAGACTGCATGTGAGCTTTTTCAACAGCGGCTTTCCCTTTGACACTCTCCCATAAAGCAACAACTGGTGAAACACCCGGGAAACAGTTGTTGTATGTGTAGACTCTCCCTTCGCAGCCACTGAAGCTTGTAACTGCTTCAAAGATGTCCTTGGTGGCCTCTCTCACTAATCCTTTTCTTGCATAGTCACTCAGTTTTTTGAGGATGGACAGATTTACAGCTGTACCATATTCTTTCCATTTCTTGAAGATTGAGTTAACTGCACTCCAAGTGATATTCAGTGACTTGGAAATATTCTGGTTTCCATCTCCTGACTTATGTTTTTCAACATCCTTTTCCTGGAGCTGCTTGGCATGTTCTTTTGTCTTCATGGTGTAGTTTTTGCCAATGTATTGACTCCCCAGCAGTTGGATGTTCCAGGTACAGGTATATTTTTACTACAATCAATTGAAACACCCTGAGAGCACACAGTAATCACTGTTTAACAAATTAAGTGACTTATAAAATCAATTGTGTCAAATTAATAGGGATGAATACTTAGGCAATCAATCATTTTGTGGTTTATGTTTGCAATTAATGAGAATCACTTTGTAAAGATTCATTTTCACTTTGGCACTAAGAGTCTTTTTCTGTTGATCAGTGTAAAACAAACACAAACTAAATCCACTGTGATTCAATGTTGTAGAACAATAAAATGTAAAAACTTTCGGTGGGGGGGTGGGGTGGGATGAATACTTCTTTTTGTAGGCCCTGTACAATAAATCTATGCTTATATCAGTTTTACACGCATGTTTTGATAGCTTCATTTTGTGTGCGTGTGCTTGTGTGTGTGCGCGTGCTTTTCTCATATTTCCTTATGATATGTAAGGAGGTCATCAGTTCATTATATCTGTGTAGGCACTGAATACATTTTCATTCTCCCACTTGTTTTACTGTTAACTATTCTCTCTTGCATGTCCGTCAGCTGCACCCTGATCCTCTTATCATCCACTAACACTGGCAGTAACTCACAGTCACCAATTAATCTACCAAATAAGATGCATTTTTGAATCCAGAGCGAATTGAAGAAACCCACAAATTTATAGGGACAATGGGTAAAATTCACATGGACAGCACCCAAGGTCAGGAATGAACTCCAAGTGCCTCACATTAATTCTTTTGGTGTTATTGTATTCACTTCTATGTACCATAGCATATCCTTTATAATCTCCAAATAAAAGTGCAGAAAATACAGGAAGTACACATTAGTAGGGTAAGACTGAGAAAATATTCAGGTCATGTTGTATAGCTGGAAAATTGTGAAAACAAGTAAGCTTAATGTTGCAGAAAGGGGGATGTTTGGAATTGTTTTGTAATTAACATTTCAGTAATATTTGAGTACTATTGTAAATAACTGGAATGTTTTCATGTTTCATACATAGAGTCAAAAGGAAGGGGGAGTCAATTTCAGCATACATGGCTGAATTTGAAGAAATTGTCCGAGCATTGATTAAGCATACTTTCTTTAGTTACATAAATCATTGTGGCTTTTGCAGTAAGAATTACATGAATGTCATAATACATTACACCACCATGTCGTATGTGAGTGCCTCACTAAAAGAAAATTAAGTAAACCCATATCCCTGAGTCCTGTGATTTTCTGTTGACTAGTTTCTGAAGTTAAAAAACATAACAGTGGCAATGAGGACATTTAAAGCAAACCCAAAATGACTACCTACCTGTCAAAGTGCAGCATGTTTTTTACTTTGGAAGGGAAGAGAGATAGATGTTCAAGCTGAAAATAAAAGACTGAAAATGGATTAAACTCAAAAACAGGTTCATAAACAGTGATAATGATAATAACACATTTTTAAAAAAGCAGAAATAACTGGCTACATCAAAAAGATAGATGCATTCGAATGCAAAACAGGTAACTGGATGATGCACACTGAACAACGAACACTATTTTAAAGCAAATGGAATAACTGACGAGAAACAGATCCTAATGTGGCTGATTGCAATAGAGGGGAAAGCATACAGTTTGCTTAGAAGTTTGACTGCTCCAATCAAACCAGTTGAAATGAGCTTTGCTGATACCGTGAACTTAATGCAGGAACATTTAGAATTAAAACCATTGTTGATTGCAGAATGTTTTATATTTCATAAGTGGAATCAAAAGGAAGGGAGAGTCAATTTCAGCACAGGTGGGTGAATTTGTCCAAGCATTGTCAGTTCAGTGATGGTCTTCATTAAGCACAGAGAGATTGTTTAGTTTGTGGACTCATACAAGAGTGCATTCAAAAATGGCTCTGAATTGAAGCGCAAGTCACATTTAAAAAGAACAGTTAATTTTTTTGTATCAATGCAAACAGCAGACTGATATGCAATTGAGTTGCAGACAGGAATATAAGTGAACACAAATAAAATTGCAAAATCGAATCAGAAACATGCCTGTCCGAACAAATTGTGATACGATTGTGGCAGGGACCAATGCAACTTTAAAGGTAGAACACATATAAGGAACATATCGGCAGAGAAAAATAAGTAGATTGCATAGGGAAGAGAGCAAGATGAACAGTCAAACTTCAGTTCCTGCATGTTGTTGTTGAACAATGTGATAATGTTGAGAGCTGTCACAGGACTGAGTAGCCTGCGATTCACAATGTGAAAACTAACATGAAGCAAATAATATTGCTGACACCAGAAGAAATATCAAATTAATTAAAATGGAATTTGACAATAGTTCAGCTACTTCAGTCATTCCACATAATGAGTTTGAATGGCATTTCAAACATTCTGAACCGAAGCCTGCAGATATTCAACTAAGAAATTATATGGGTGAAAAGATCATTCCTGTTGGAATGACATTTGTAACAGTGAAATACAACAACAAATGAGTCATGCTTAGGTAACATTTGAGTAAATCTGATCTCTTGGCTGTCCTTCCATTACCTGCAAAAGGGCAGAGCCTAAAAAGCAAGACTGCAGAGATCGGCAGAATAAAGAGGTGGCCGCAGGAGGCAAGAAGCGGCCATGGAATTACTTGGAGTCAGTGGACCAGGCCGTGTTCAAACACTTATCTTGAGATCTGAATGAACACCCTATGGTTGCTACGGACTTTATTAAAACGATTGTAGATCAGTATGTCCTCACTAAATCATTCAGAGTCTTCCCCAACCAGAAGCCTTCGATGAACCATGAGTTCCAAAATTTGCTGAGGGCCAGATCAGAGGCATTCAAGTCTGGAGACCAGGAAAGCTCTAAGTGGTGCAAGTAAGATATCCAGAGAGCCATCTCATATTCAAAGTGAAGGTTTGGGACTGAACTTGAATCAACAAGGGATGCTCGACTGCTGTGGCAGGAGTTGAATGCTATCACATCCAACAAAGTTAAATCAATGCAACATGGGAGTCAGAAAGGCTTCGCTTCCAGATGAGCTCAATGGCTTCTATGATTGCTTTCACCATCAGAACATGGAGGAAGCATCATGAACCCCACATCCCCTAATGATCCTTTGATCTCAGTATCTGAAGCTGACTGCGGGTTGCCTTCAGGAGGGTGAGTCCAAAGAAAACATCCGGGCCGGACAGGGTACCGTGAATGTAGTAAATACCCCTGCCAACCAACTGGCTGGTGTGTTCACTAAGATCTTTAAGCTCTTGCTTCAGCAGTGTGTGGTACCGTGCTTCAAACAGGCTTCAGTTACACTCATGCCCAAGAATAGGTTAGTGACCTGCCTCATTGACTATCACCCAGTTGCAAATATCTACAGTGTTGAAGAGTTTTGAGATGCTGCAAATGAAACATATCAGCTCCTAGCTGGGAGGTGACTTAGATCTGCTCCAATTTGCCTACTGGAGCAACAGGTCCACAGCAGACGCCAGCCACCTCACTGGCTCTTCAATCTAGCTTGTAAGGCACGTCCTGCCCTTCACAAAGTCATGCTGACTATTCCTAATCATATTATACCTCTCAATATGTACATAAATCCTGTCTCTCAGGATCTTCTCCATCAACTTACGAACCACTGAGGTAAGACTCACTAGTCTATAATTTCTCGGGCTATCTCTAATCCCTTTCTTAAATAAAGGAACAACATTTGCAACCCTCCAATCCTCCAGAACCTCTCCCATCTCCATTGATTATGCAAAGATCATAGCCAGAGGCTCAGCAATCTCCACTCTCACCTCCCACAGTAGCCTGGGATACATTTCATCTGGTCCCAGTGACTAATCCAACTTGATGCTTTCCAAAAGCCCCAGCACATCCTTTTTCTTAATATCTACATGCTCAAGCTTTTCAGTCTGCTGCAAGTCATCACTACTATCACCAAGATCCTTTTCCATAGTGAATACTGAAGCAAAGTACTCATTAAGTACCTCTGCTATTTCCTCTGGTTTCATACACACTTTCCCACTGTCACACTTGATAGGTTCTGTTCTTTCACATCTTATCCTTTTGCTCTTCACATACTTGTAGAATGCCATGGGGTTTTCCTTAATCCTGCCTGCCAAGGCCCTCTAATGGCCCATTTCTGGCTTTCCTAATTTTCTTCTTAAGCTCCTTCCTGTTAGTTTTATAATCTTCTAGATCTCTAACATTACCTAGCTCTCTGAACCTTTTGAAAGCTTTTCTTTTCTTCTTGACTAGATTTATGATAGCCTTTGTACACCACAGTTCCTGTACCCTACCATAACTTCCCTGTCTCATTGGAATGTACCTATCCAGAACTCCACACAAATATTCCCTGAACATGCCACATTTCTGCCGTACCTTTCCCTGAGAACATCTGTTTCCAATTTAAGCTTCCAATTCCCTGCCTGATTGCCTCATAATTCTCCTTATCCCAATTAAACACTTTTCTGACTAGTCTGTTCCTATCCCTCTCCAATACTATCGTAAAGGAGATAGAATTATGATCATTATCTCTAAAATGCTCTCCCACTGAGAGATCTGACATCTGACCAGGTTCATTTCCCAATACCAAACTAAATACAGCCTCTCCTCTTGTAGGCTTATCTACATATTGTGTCAAGAAACCTTCCTGAACACACCTAACAAACTCCACCCCATCTAAACCCCTTGCTCTAGAGAGATGCCAATTGATATTTGGGAAATTAATTATCTCCCATCACGACAACTCTGTTATTATTACACCTTTCCAGGATTTGTTTCCCTATCTGATTCTCGATATCCCTGTTACTATTGGGCGACCTATAAAAAACATCTAGTAAGGTTATTGACCCCTTCCTGTTCCTAACCTCCACTCATGGAGATTCCGTAAACAGCCCCTCCATGGCGTCCACCTTTTCTGCAGCCGTGAAAATATCTCTGATCAACAGTGCCCCCCCACCACCTCTTTTGCCTCCCTCCGTGTCCTTTCTGAAACATCTAAAACCCGGCTTTTTACTTTGAACTGCTTAGCAATAGGGATGGAGAGAAAAGCATTAGCCAAATCAATAACAGCATGATAACTGTGACTTCTGTTAGAAAGGCCCTCAATCAATGTCACTAAGTCTAGAATAGCTCTGGCCAGTGGAGGGGCAAACCAATTTAACTGGCAATAATCAATAGTCATACACCATGAACCATCAACTATCTGAACTGTCCAAACAGGGCTATTACAAGGGGACAAGACAGGACAAAGAATCCCCAGGTTTAAAAAGAATTTGTCAGTCTCATCGATTTCCTCACGGGATACAATATTGCTTGGCAATTGCTATTTGCGATGGCAAGAGTACAAGGACAGGTTCCTATTTTGTCTTTCCAATCAGAATAGACACATTCCTAATACCAAAAGCAAATTTGCCAAAGGGTGTTGTGATAGAAGTTCATTTTAACAAACCAACTCCCAAGATGTTTTCAGATACCTGGGAGATGAGCACGGGGACAGACAGAGGAGGTCCCCTGCCAATAGCAAGACAGAACTTTGTTAGTACAGCATTCGTAACCGATTCCCCATATTGCTGAATACACCCTCACTCCCCCGTATAAAGATCCAGATTCCCGTGTAATAAGGTAACCTCAGCCCCAGTGTCTATCAGGGTGATTCACCATTGCTTATTGCCTTGTGATCACCGAAGGGTAATTGGTACATATGGCCTCAGGTGTCCCTCTGGGACACTAGAAATATGAGTTTCCATAGCAACAGTGGCATTTCCAGAGTCCTGGCCATATCTGTTTGTGATGGGCTAAGTAACCTGCCATTCAGGGTCCAATTCACCCAAGTCCAGATAAAACCGGGGAGTGTCCTGCTTTTTTAAATTAACATTATAGTCTGATGTAGCATCAGATGACTGGTCCCTTTGTTTGGGTTGTCGAATGCAGTCCATCTGGGTCACAATGGTCATGGTATAACACATAAAGAACTCCAGTAACTTTCATAAATCACATAAAAAGCTCCACTGTATTTTTTCCCCCTTACTCAGCACTGTCTTCATCTGGGACAGAAGTACTTCCTTTTTGCTAAGGTTGGAAGAGTGGCTTTTTGTTGCTGACTGCTGAGACACAGTTGTCAACTGCTTTGGGACGTTCCTGGTTCCATTCACCATGCACCCAGATGCTGCTGCTGGGATTTGAAAGCAGCCATAACCTGCATCTGTCCCTGATTTATATCAGACTCTTCAAGTTGAGCCTAGTCTCTGCAACAGTCTGACCCACTGCTGGCCCTAACAGAGCAGCAAGCCACCTTTCCACATCAATCAGGTGTGCATATCAAGGGAAAAAGTGCAGTCCCAGGGCCATTAAAGTCTTTGTTATTATAAATGGTAGATTGTGTTTCCATGTCAAGGAGGTGTGAAAAAGCCTAAATAGCCTCCGGAGAGGTAGGAGTTGACCTCCAGGAATGAGCTGATATATTCTTGAGCGTCGCATCTACGCTGTAGGTACCGTGTACCCTACGCCACAGGGTGACGTGCACCTCCAAAGAAAAGTAACTCATGCGTTGTGGCAACGCAGACCACAACAGCTGTGATTGGTCCGCTTGGTAGCATCACATTTCCGGTTGCTTCTTTTCCACCATGTCTGTACACCGATGCAAAATAGATGAACCAAATCATCAAATCTACCTGCCAACATACGAAAATGTTTGAAATGCACTTCCTCGTCCATGTCTATCACGAAGAAACTCAACACAGTGGCTTAGAAACCCCACCGCCAACTAGCGTTTTGGCGCACACCAACGCATGTTCGCCATGGTATTGAGCCTAAGCAAAAGTATAAATCAGGCCTATGCCATAGCCCATACGCACAAGTTTAAATCAGCCTTTAGTCTCACGCCTCATTAAAGTGAGAATGCCTGTCAAGTTGGCTTGATGGATTCATTTGGATTCAGGCTAATCGCTTATTTGTAAACATTAATACCCTTTTCTAAGTCCAATGGGGTATCTTGTCCAAAAGACTGGTGCACTAATGGATGAAGAGAAACCATTACAATGTCCAATTGATTTATGAGGGTATGCTGTATGCTGTGTTCATGGACACAGGATGTCTGGAGACAAAAGATCAAAGAGATCGTCTCTGTGTGACTCTGCCTTGTAAAGCTTGGTAACATATTGTGACATTCTGGGCAGGTGCTTGGTTGACAGCCCACCCCTGCATTTCTAATGACCAGTACTGTTTATTGTTCTTGTGTTAAAATGCTTTTGTGTGATTATGGTGAGAAGTTCCAGTTCAGTTATTATTACATTTTAGCGTGGGTTATATAGTTTATTTGCTTGTGTATTTGTGGGTCACTCTAACTGTTATCGGGGGTGGGGGGTGTGATGGTCACCTCCCCCGTCGGTCTGAGACTGGTTGGGTTCACTCTTCAGGTCATGATACCCAGTCTGTTTTGTGTCTATCACAATAAAACTGTTGTTGAGTGAAAGAGCTTCCTCCTCTGTCATTATGGACCAAATGCTTGCCACAATATTGTGGTACCTTTCCCAGTTTCATTGGACTTCACCAAGGGCCAGAGATCGCATTCTGCATCTAGGTCCTAGGGACATTTCTGGAGTGAGTCAGTATTCGGAGTTGTCCGGACAACAATCAACAATCAAGTGGTGACTAAGGACCATAAGCCCTGGGATCTTTGTGCCTTGCAGAAATATTTGTGACCTGCTATGTTTATTTGTGCTTTCTATTTTATGATAATAAATTAGGTTTAAAATAAATTTATTGTGCTTATACAATTATTACCACATAAAACCATAAAATATAGGAGCAGAAGTAGGCCATTTGACCCATTGAGTCTGCTTTGCCATTCAATCGTGGAATAGTTTGTGTCTGACTTATCAGCACTAACCAATATTATCACAATGGACTGACTAGATAACCAGTAATGGATTATCAAGTTACATCTTAAACTGTTGTTATAGTGTCCTTCAGTATTTTGGTCATGTTTTTGCAAACTTTGTCTAGCTGTTCTAGTGAAGAAAGCAATGACAAATACTTTCATCAATTTATCTGTGCCGTGCAGTTAACTTCCTATGGAGCTAACTGAATATCCCTTTTATTGTTACTCTGTCAATACACTGCATGCTCTGTTGAGGCAGATTAATGGAATGAATGATTTAAATGGTCTGCGGTGCACAGATTTACAAATTGGGTAGTTTATCTACAAAAATCCTCATCCTAGCAGAATCCTGACCATAACATACTTATGGGCAAAGCAGTTGTTCATTAATCAGGCCACTGTTTCTCTGCAATAATTTGTAATTGTTCCTGCTGTGAAATGCTGCAATGAAGTGCTCCAAAAATTGATGGTTTACCTAATTAGCTATTTATGAAGTCAGTTTCTTTGTGGAAATATCTATTAATCCATTCACCTCCTGTGTTAATCTAGCATTACTGCTTGAAAGTGACGTACATTTACTCGCCTCCAAGCAGCAGTGTGATTTTTTTTCATTTTTTGTTCTTCTGGTAACACATTTAGGTATTGTATGTGGTGAGCTGGTAAATGGAACAAGGTAGCTTCTTAAGCAACATTAGAGTCAGATATACTACTACGAGTCTGGAGTCACAAATAGGCTCTCAAGAAGATGGCAGATTTCCTTTACTAAATGCCAGCGAAACAGATGGCTTCTAAATAACGAGTTGACAGATTATTTGCACTTAAAACTTGGGCAGTCAAATCTAGTTCGATATACTGTAGTTCAAATGTCAGCCGAAAATCACTCTGAAGAGTAAGTTGGTAAATTGTTTAATTATTATGACTTGTAGCGAGCTACAGTGAAAAATTATTTTACATGCCATCCATGCTGATCATTTCATTACATCAGTACTTTGAGAGAGTGTGGGGCAAACAATAATAGAATGGAGAACGCAGTTACAGAGAAAGTGAAATGCACACAAGACAATATTGCGCAAAGCCAAATGAGGAAGATTGTGAGGTCAAGAGTCCATTTTATCTTGTCTTGATGCGACTATGCAACTTTCTAGACATACTCAGTGATTCATAAAACAGTTTTGTATCAGCTGGCTTCTTCACTAGTGAAGAGTCAAAACATTAGTGATTGGAGGGTCTTGTCTACATTAAAAAGGTTTGAATGGTTATTCTGTAGGTTTTCGTAAATAAAATGGCAGAGGCATTTTAAGCTGAAGGGAAACCATAACAACTAATTTTATTCTCAACCAAATGCAGAATGTAAAGCTCAGTTGAAAACTTCTCGTTGTTATGACATCACACACAGCTTCTTCAAAGTGCACCCCAACTCAAAGTCGGTCATTCTGAATTATACGTATCTTTCCACCTATTACATTACCCTATAGTTCAATCACTCTGCAGTAGCTGAGATAGACTGGGTAAAGCTCTGGTTCACCTTCCCAGGATGCTATGAAGTAACCAGTTTCTAGGAAGCTCTGACTGGGGGTGGTATGTGTGTGTGTGTGTGTGTGTGTGTGCGTGTGTGTGCGTGTGTGTGCGTGTGTGTGCGTGTGTGTGCGTGTGTGTGTGTGTGTGTGTGTACACCCACCATCCCTGACAAATTGACGATACCCAGACTGGGCTAAGATCAGCATTTGAGGGGAAACTGGATTGGGAGAGACGGATTTATTTGTTGTGATATAGCTGGGCCAGGTAGCCGCAGTGAGGATGGAGTAACTGCAGTCAGGAAGAGTTACTACACGCAGGGCTGAGGTAGATCATTCAGGACTTGGCTGCTGCAGAGAGACAGAATTGCTGAAGGAAGGACAGTGCTACTGCAGCCAGTACAGAATTAGCATGCCATGCCAAGGTTACTACAGTCAGGACAAAGTTACTGCAGTCAGAAGGTGAGACATTCAGCCACTGAGTTATTGCATTCAGCGACGGTGAACTGGTTATTCTCCAGTGCAGGCAGCAGATGGATCCCGAGAGGAGTATTACAATTAAACACGTGAACTAGTCATTCACTTGGTGTTATGTCTCATTGGATTGTTTCCAGTAGTTTTCATGACGATTAAGTCGAAAGGGGGAGGATACCCTATTGCCCATGTTACATTAAAATTCCTCACCTCCCAAGCTCTGATAAAAGCATTTCACTATAAGGGAAGGTATTCTGGGTTGATGCTATCTACTGAAAGAAAACCCCGAGGTTCTGTGGAACTAGCAGTCAATCATGTAATCAGGTCATTGCAAGTGATAGGGATGAGGGAAGACTCCAGTCTTAACCTGCTGTGTTTTCTGAGATTTATTGCTTTTATATTAGTTTCCTGTATGGTATTAATATATTACAAAAGTGACAAAATGACTTGAAAAACAGGCAATCCCAAATCCAATTTCCCTTGCAATGTTCCACCACACATTTATGAGGATCTATTACTAAGCATAAAAACATAGAAAACAGGTGCAGGAGTTGGCCATTCGGCCCATCAAGCCTGGACCGCCATTCAGTATGATCATCCAACTCAGAACCCTGTACCTGCTTTCTCTCCATACCCCCTGATCCCTTTAGCCACATGGGCCATATCTAACTTCCTCTTAAATATAGCCAATGAACCGGCCTCAACTGTTTCCTGTGGCAGAGAATTCCACAGATTCACCACTCTCTGTGTGAAGAAGTTTTTCCTCATCTAGGTCCTAAAAGGTTTCCCCTTTATCCTTAAACTGTGACCCCTCATTCTGGACTTCCCCAACATCGGAAACAATCTTCCTGCATCTAGCCTGTCCCCCTTTAGAATTTTATATGTTTCAATAAGATCCCGCCTCAATCTTCTAAATTCCAGTGAGTATAAGCCTAGTCGATCCAGTCTTTCTTCATATGAAAGTTCTGCCATCCCAAGAATCAATCTGGTGAACCTTCTTTGTACTCCCTCTATGGCAAGAATGTCTTTCCTCAGATTAGGGGACCAAAACTGCACACAATACTCTAGGTGTGCTCTCACCAAGGCCTTGTACAACTGCAGTAGAACCTCCCTGCTCCTGTACTCAAATCCTTTTGCTATGAATGCCAACATACCATTTGCCTTTTTCACCGCCTGCTGTACCTGCATGCCCACCTTCAATGACTGGTGTACAATGACACCCAGGTCTTGTTGCACCTCCCCTTTTCCTAATCAGCCACCATTCAGATAGTAATCTGTTCTCCTGTTCTTGCAACCAAAGTGGATAACCTCACATTTATCCACATTAGTCTCAGTCCCAGTACTGAGCCTTGCGGTACCCCACTAGTCACTGCCTACCATTCTGAAAAGGTCCCATTTACTCCCACTCTTTGCTTCCTGTCTGCCAACCAATTCTCTATCCATATCAATACCATACCCCCAATACCGTGTGCTTTAAGTTTGCACAATAATCTCCTGTGTGAGACCTTGTCAAAAGCCTTTTGAAAATCCAAATATACCACATCCACTGGCTCTCCCCTATCCACTCTACTAGTTACATCTTCAAAAAAATCCTTTAAGACTCGTCACTCATAAGATTCATCCACTCCATAATGTACTGGTTAGGCACAGGAGTACATTCAGCCAGAGACTCTTTCCACCGAGATGTAACACTGAGCATCATAGGAAGTCATTCCTGCCTGTGGCCATCAAACTTTACAACTCCTCCCTCGGAGTGTCAGACACCCTGAGCCAATAGCCTGGTCCTGGACTTATTTCCACTTGGCATGATTAACTTACTATTATTTAATTATTTATGGTTTTATATTGCTATATTGCTACACTATTTTTGGTTGGTGCAGCTGTAACAAAACTCAATCTCCATCGGGATCAATAAAGTATGTCTGACTGTCTGTCTGCCAGACATGATTTTCCTTTCACAAATCCATGCTGACTTTGTCTGATGATTTCACCGCTTTCCAAATGTGCTGTTATCACACCTTTGATAACCGACTCTAGCATTTTCCCCACCACCGATGTCAGGCTAACCGGTCTATAATTCCCTGGTTTTTCTCTCCCTCCTTTTTTAAAAAGTGGGGTTACATTAGCCACCCTCCAATCCTCAGGAACTAATCCCGAATCTAAGGAGTTTTGACAAATTATCACTAATGCATCCACTATTTCCTGGGCTACTTCCTTAAGCACTCTGGGATGCAGACCATCTGACCCTAGGGATTTATCTGCCTTTAATCCCTTCAATTTACCTAACACCACTTCCCTACTAACATGTATTTCCCTCAGTTCCTCCATCTCACTAGACCCTCGGTCCCCTACTATTTCTGGAAGTTTATTTACGTCCTCCTTAGTGAAGACAGATCCAAAGTAGTTATTCAGTTGGTCTGCCATGTCCTTGTTCCCCATGATCAATTCACCTGTTTCTGACCATAAGGGACCTACATTTGTCTTAACCAATCTCTTTCTTTTCACGTATCTATAAAAGATTTTACAGTCAGTTTTTATGTTCCCTGCCAGCTTTCTCTCATAATCTTTTTTCCCTTTCCTAATTAAGCCCTTTGTCCTCCTCTGCTGGTCTCTGAATTTTTCCCGGTCCTCAGGTGTGCCACTTTTTCTAGTTAATTTGTATGTTTCTTCTTTGGACTTGATACTATCCCTAATTTCCCTTGTCAGCCATGGGTGCACCACCTTCCCTGGTTTATTCTTTTGCCAAAATGGGATGAACAATTGTTGTAGTTCATCCATGCGATCTTTAAATGCTTGCCATTGCATATCCACCGTCAACCCTTTAAGTATCATTTGCCAGTCTACCTTAGCTAATTCACGTCTCATACCTTCAAAGTTATCCTTTAAGTTCAGAATCTTTGTTTCTGAATTAACTATATCACTCTCCATCTTAATGAAGAATTCCACCATATTATAGTCACTCTTACCCAAGGGACCTCGCACAACAAGATTGCTAACTAACCCTTCCTCATTGCTCAATACCCAATCTAGAATGGCTTGCTCTCTAGTTGGTTCCTTGTCATGTTGGTTCAGAAAACCATCCCGCATACATTCCAAGAGATCCTCTTCCTCAGCACCCTTACCAATTTGGTTCACCCAATTTATATGTAGATTGAAGTCACCCATTATAACTACTGTTCCTTTATTGCACACATTTCTAGTTTCCTGTTTAATGCCATCCCCAACCTCACTACTACTATTAGATGGCCTGTACACAACTCCCACCAGCGTTTTCTGCCCCTTAGTGTTATACAGCTCTACCCATATCGATTCCACATCCTCCAGGCTAATGTCCTTCCTTTCTATTGCGTTAATCTCCTCTCTAACCAGCAACCCACAAGTCCCGAACATTTATTATTCAAGGGAAGGTGCAGAGGTGAAGAACTCTAGAAGTGAAACTGGAGTTAGTTTTCCTGAACTAAGTCAGAGAGTCAACAGCTGGGCTTTGACAGGGTTCCACATGTCTTCCTCGTCTTTCCATACTCTGTCACCCATCCTTTATCTACCACCGGGTGAGCACTATGAGCCTCATAGCACAACCTTCAGCTTCAAGTAGCAGAGGGGGAGCACAGAGAACAGAGGATGGGAATAATCATGGGGGAGCAAGGTCAACAGAGAAAATGCAGGCAAGTGGAGTGATCACATCAAGATAGACTGATCAGTTTGATTAGTTAGTGGGAGGGGGGGGGTATGTGGAGGAACCTGATGTGTAAGCTGGTTTACCACAAGCAGGTAGGCATGTTGGTATGGCCTCCAGATCCTTCTATTCTACTATCAAAGGAAGTTGCCTGACAAATGTAAAAAAAACCCACCTATGTCCTATTCCATAGTAGCTATCAAGAACTTAGAAGTTGGCTAAAATGGGGGAATATAACAAAGAGGCAGCAAAAATAAAGAAATGCTACTTTTCTGACCAATAGGTTTCTCCTAATCCATTTGTGTTCTAACAGGCCACTCCATTTGCTGAATCCTGGGCTGGGATTGGCTATCTATATTGCCAGTCCACTTCTGAGAACAGATTGGTCAATTACTCACTGTATTGGCCTTTCCTGAGAGTAGATTGGTATTGTGTTTTTTCTGTCATTTATTCTGAATGGTGAGGAAAGAAATTAAGGAAGGGATGAGAATGAAGAATAATACAGTAAAATAATTCCTGCACTGTAACTTACAGAGAAAGAAAATAAGTGCAAACTTTGACTGGTGCTAAAATTACCTGGGAATAAGAAGGTTTTAACGGTTGTCAGTTCATGCACTGTTAAAATGGAAGCTCAAGTTCCTGTGAAAAGTGAAGATAAAAGTGTGAAAACTGGAGCATTTTTGTCAAAAGTGCTGAAGGTTCAAGGGTATTGTACACAAGGGCAAGGACAAACATGTCGGCAGCCAATTGAAATTATATTTTGTTGCATGAAGCTGATCTCATAACCAAGCAAAATGGAGGTCAATTTGGTACTAAAATGCCAAGAACCTCTTTGTTGTTGTTCATTACATTATCTCAATTGGCTGCTAGGCCTACTGATTATACTTGAAAAGGACCTGCCATAATATTGATTCACAAATAGTTGTTAGGTTTTCTAGTACAATTATTTGCAACCAATATCCATGATGCGAATGTAGGCAAGGCTTGTGGTAAACCTTATAATACTCTGTTAATTACATTTAAAATCAAAATTAGACAAAGCCTTTTCAGCTAACCTCTACAGTCATCCTTAAGACAAATCACCAAGACAACAATTCTGAATATCTTATGTGCAGAGTTTGCTGAAATTAGATTTGTTCTCTTTAGAGCAGAGGACGTTATGTGGAAATTTAACATTGGTATTGGAAATCATTAAAAGGTGAAAGAAGAAGAAAAATACAAAATGTATTCTAACCAAAGAGGGATAGTTAAACAAAGGGCAAAATCTTAAGGTAATTGTCAAAAAGTAAACAATGAAGTGAAGTGAATTGCTGTTTCACAGAATGGTTCTATCTCAGTAGAGGTCAGTCATCCCAACAAGTTGATAACAGCTCAAACAATGCAACTGCTCCCACTGCTTTGTCATCTCCAAAAAGCTATGTAATGTCTTTCCTTTCTCTTGATCTCTATTTTGAACATTGCCATTGATTCTGATTTCATGATTATCCCTGTCCATTCATTCAGGTCACTAACCATAAGGCCATACAACCCAAGAGCAGAATTAGGCCATTCAGGACATTGAGTGTGCTTCACCATTCAATCAGAGGAGAGACGTTGGAGCCAGTGCCCTCCACTGGGGCAGTGTGGTGTGGCATCCAAGCTGGCTTTGGTGCTGCCCCCCAGTGTTCACTTGACAGAAGACAACCTGCATTATGGTCAACTGCGGCATTCATGGACTCAGGGTCTGGAATGTTCCTTTGTGTGGCTGTATTTTACTGATATCTTAAATGTGCCTGCTATCTTGTATGGGCGGTGTGTGATTGTTGGCACTGTGTTTTGCACCTTGGCCCCGGAATAACACTCTCTCATTTGGCTGTTTTCATGGGTAATCATATTTGGTTGAATTACAATTAAATTTGAATTGAACTGAATGTGTTAATATTTTCATTGCCAGGATCATCCTTGTGAGCATCCTTTGGAATCTCTCCAACAGCAACACATCTTCCCTTAGATACAAGGATCCAAACTTCTCTCGATACTCCAAATGTGGTCTGAACAATACCCTATACAGCTCCAGCATTACCTTTTTGCTTTTATATTGTAGGATTTTTAATGAATAATGAAGTGCTATATATCAGATCTCCTGTCAGTGTTCTGTGATCTTAGGTAAACCAGCCTGTTTCTAGACTTCTCTTGTCTATGCACACAACTCATTTGTGGAATCATTTTTGTTGTAAACCTCTTCAGCATCGTCTCTGAAGCTACTTTCCTTCTTGAAGTGTGGAATGCAGCACTGAACACAATATTCCACATGGTCAGATTGGTATCTTATAACATGTATAGTCTCATTATCATTCCCTAGCTGTTATATAACCATATAATAATTACAGCACAAAAACAGGCCATCTCGGCCCTCCTACTCTGTGCCGAACGCTTACTCTCACCTAGTCCCACCGACCTGCACTCAGCCCATAACCCTCTTTTCCTGTCCTGTCCATATACCTATCCAATTTTACTTTAAATGACAATACTGAACCAGCCTCTACCACTTCTACTGGAAGCTCATTCCACACAGCTACCACTCTCTGAGTAAAGAAATTCCCCCTCGTGTTACCCTTAAACTTTTGCACCCTAACTCTCAACTCATGTCCTCTTGTTTGAATCTCCCCTACTCTCAATGGAAAAAGCCTATCCATGTCAACTCTATCTATCCCCCTCATAATTTTAAATACCTCTATCAAGTCCCCCCTCAACCTTCTATGCTCCAAAGAATAAAGACCTAACTTGTTCAACCTTTCTCTGTAACTTAAGTGTTGAAACCCAGGTAACATTCC